>NW_021146341.1:0-25000 GCF_002837175.3 Physeter macrocephalus
CTTCATGACCAGAATGAAAGGTGGTAGACTTAAACTGACAAATGAGGGATTTTTATTAGCTATATATATATATATATATATATATATATATATATATATATATATAAAGAATCTTCTTAGAAAAAATTGGTAAAAAAATATGAATGAGTTGTCTAGAAAGGTTGGGAAATCTTCACTCTTGTGTTCTTTAAAAATAAGACCAGGGCTTCCCTGGTGGCGCCGTGGTTGAGAGTCCACCTGCCGATGCAGGGGACGCGGGTTCGTGCCCCAGTCCAGGAAGATCCCACGTGCCGCGGAGCGGCTAGGCCCGTGAGCCATAGCCGCTGGGCCTGCGCATCCGGAGCCTGTGCTCCGCAACGGGAGAGGCCACAGCAGTGAGAGGCCCGCGTACAGCAAAAAAAAAAAAAAAAAAAAAAAAGACCAATCCCCAACAGAAATGGTGTGGTAATAGAGCTTCCTTAAGACAGAGGAGTGGAGTTAGAATCTGTCTGTGCTCTGGGTTTATAGGCTCACAGGATCAGTATTAAAGACATGAAGTATGTTGATGGAGTTATTTTCCTTTATTTAGGTGATAAAGCTCTTACAATCAAAATACCATTACAAAGAAGAGGCTGAAATCATCTGTAACAAAGTTCAAGTTAAACTCAGCAAGGAATGTTTTCATCCTAAAAGCTGCATTACTGACCTCAGGACTTCACACTGGGAAGAAGCAATCCAGGAAACAAAAGGTGGTGCGGCCAATAGGAAATTAGCTGAAGAATGTTATTTCCTGTGGAAATCTACACGTTTACAGCATATGACACTAGCAGAAGATGTCAAAGCCATGCTCACTGAACTTCGAAAGGAGGTCCGCCTACTTTTATTAACAAATGGAGAACAACAGACCCAGAGGGAGAAGATCAAGGCTTGTGCCTGTCAGTCCTATTTTGACGCTATTGTTGTAGGTGGAGAGCAGAAAGAGGAGAAACCGGCACCTTCCATATTTTATTACTCCTGTGATCTCCTTGGAGTACAGCCTGGGGACTGTGTGATGGTTGGTGACACACTAGAAACCGATATACAAGGAGGCCTCAATGCAGGACTGAAGGCAACAGTCTGGATAAATAAAAATGGAATGGTGCCATTGAAGTCATCCCCCAGGCCGCATTTTATAGTTTCTTCTGTGCTAGAGTTACCTGCTCTCTTACAAAGTATAGACTGCAAAGTCAGTGTGTCTGCTTAAAGCACAGAAAAGGGTATGCTTACGAATTTTAGGGTCAAATTACAGGGTTTGAACTAAGAAAAGTTAAGGCATTCTATATACTATGACCCAGTTCTAAGGATAATTATACTTGTCATGTAATGGCCAACTAACCATTACTGGTATTTATATCTGAAAATCCAGAGTACATTATTACAAGTTATTTTTAGTAGTGTAACCCAGAAAACTTGAGGAAGTATATTTGTTAATCTGTGGCTTGAGATTTTTTTTAAAAAATTATTTTGTTAATCTCTTAGCATCTTGGATCTATAAAGATACCAAGGAGGATAACTTATACATGGATGCACAAATACAGATTTTATGTTTTGGCTTAAAAATAGGTATTTTTTAAAAAATAGATATTCTAAAACATATATACTAGAGATTTATTAGAGCAGTTGGATCTGGTTAATATAAGTACCAACTCACTTGCAAATCAAGGCATTTCACAGTGAAATTATTTTCATATTTTCTTTCAAAAACATGCACCATATTTTTGCCTACTTTGAACATATATGAATCTAATTTTTCTGCATTATGAATCTAATTTTTCTGCATTACCTTTGGGGTGGTATTTTCCTATGGTGTGATTTTCCTATGGTGTGTACATGACCAATAAATTCCTCCAGTAAAAAAGCTGTTAAAATCAGCATATGGTGCTCCTTTTCCATTACATTTTCACATCTTTCCAGGGTGAGCTTATAGGTTCCTGTTAGTCTTTACCTCTTATGGAAGTACTTTTACTATCTTTTCCCAGGTACGCAGTGAGGTTGAGGGACCGGTCTGTCTTGCTGTGGATGAGTGCAAGCCACATGGCCCCAGAAGTCACTTTCCTGGGAGTTGCCTTGGTGTGGCCTAATCATGCTGCCCCCATCTGTTGTCTGCTGACTGGATAGTTTCTCCCATATGATGAAAACTAATAGAAAATTAGGTTTTGCTATGAACCATTTCCAGAGTGCCATTTTAATACTTGACTGGCTCTTTTTGGTGTTACCATCTGCCTTAAGTCTCCTGTTTTTCAAATTTTGGGAACTATGTCATTGTTTCACAAATTTCTATATCCATTTCAGAGTTTGCTTTGAGCTTAGTAATTAAAACTCCATAGGGAGGCATCTTGCAACTAGAAAAATTTCTCAAGACCATTAGGCTAGAAAGTCTCATGATTTCACCAGCCAAACTTAGAGTAAAATGGTTAATTAAGGAAAAAAGAAATAATGATTAGGGTTGTTTTTTGGTAGGGTGTTTTTTTTTTTTAACTTTTGTATAGGAAACTACTAGTGTAAGATGTTCGGTAGTTGGGGTATATTTAGCTAGGACTCCCTTCAAGTATTCTACGAAGAACAGGATTCTCTGCTATTGTGCATGTGCCTGTTGCGCTTCTCACTCTTAATTTTTAAAAATGTGATTGTGCCCTTGACTGTTTGCTCTGAAGCTGAACGTTTGTGGACAGGGAATGTTTGTGTATAGCTCTTCCAGGTACGGTGTCCACGTGACCTCAATTATATTGTAGCTATTTGAAAATTGTTAAGTTGGAGGATGTTGACAGGAAAATAGTTGTGTGCATGATTTCTCCAGTGGGCTGAGTGTGATGCTGAGAGCTTGTCCTTTCAGCTCACCCACAGGATGGGTCTAGACACAGCACGTTCACTGTGCTCACTGAGAAGGCTCATTGCTCCCAGATCATGGCAGCAGATCTCCTAGGATGTTATGTGAGCAGTTTGTCAGCAAAAGTGACCTGGCGGGGAATGAAATCATTGATTTTTTTGTAATGTAATATTACATTCCATTTGCACTTTTCCTTAGGGAAGAACTTTGTGGTTTTCTGCCTTCTGAGTGGAGTGTTACAGAAGATATTAAGAAATCTTGGAATAGACCTATTTTATTAATAATGTTTTTGTTTTAGAATAATATTTTGTTTTTCATAGTTTCCCATACTCCTAGAAAGCCATAAATTCTCAATTGTCCAGAGGCTCTCCCAAACACTCATTACAGAGGAAGGCCTAGTGTAGACACGAGTGGACGCTGCCCCTGGAACACTGACACAATGATGGATGTTTTCTGGTTCCATACACATGTCCACCCACTGGTGCATGAACATCTTAGATATGGTGCTGCCCAGGACCCAGCAAGTGTGAATATTGTAGGAAAGACAGTTTTCTTAGTTACAGAGGTACTTGGTTTAGCACTTTCCGATTTCTTTGCAACCCACAATAGGAAACATTTTCTGTCACAACCCATTAAACACATTTATAGTGAACATTTAGTTAATATCAGTGTGTGTATATTAAATATATATTTAACAAACAAAACTACTTCCTTGCTATGTATGATGCTCAGGGTTTTTTCATTCCATCATTTTTAAAATTAGGGAATATATTTTTTTCATTTTTGAACAAGTACTTGTGGTACTTGTACAAGTATTTGTGGTACACAAGTCAAAGAATGAAAACGTGAATAGCAAAAAGTCCGTCTCATCTCTTTTCCAGCAACCCGCCTGCCCTAAAGGCCTCTGCTGTCAGCAGTTTCCTGGGTATCTGCGTATATAGGTAGGTATGAGTATATAGAATTCCTCTGATTCAGGCAGGTTTTTATTCCTGTTTTTCAGTTTTAGGAGGCAATGATCTTGCTAAGAAACTGATTAAAAAAGTCATGAATCTTCTGTGAATCGTTCATGTTAGGAGCATACATCTTTGATCTCAGCCATCCACTGTTGTTGATAAAGGTGATGGTTCCATTGGCTTTCACTGGGCCAGTTGTTCACTTTGAGGTCAGTACAGCTGTGAAGCCCTTGCTTCTGCCCCAGTCTGATTGCCCTCTTCTGGTACATATCACCATCCTGGAGATTCCCTTTGCCTCTTAGGTTGGATGTCCTGTGCCCTGTGTATTCCCTTTTTTGGTTTGTTCCCCCTTTGCTGGCATGCATCCTGGAGTAGTTTCCCTATAAATGTGAGAGATAAAAATATTCAGATCTTAAGTGTCTGAAAATGCCTTTATTCTCTTCTCCCATCATTGATAGTTTAACAGCATGTAATTGGATATCATTCAGAATTTCAAAGGCATTTTGAAATGGCCTTTAAAGTGGTCTAGCAGCCACTTTAAGTGACAGTTTTCTTTTTCTCTTGAAGCTCTTAGAACTTTGGTTTTTCCCCTGTGGTCCATGATGATGTATCTTGTTATGCTTTCATCCTCTACTCTTGGCACTCTTGAACCTTTCCAAACAAAACCTTATGTTCTTAGTCCTGGAAAAATGTAATTACTTAATTGATAATTGCTTTGCCACTGTGTTTCCTGCTTCCTTTTTCTGGAACTCCTACTATTTGGATGTTGGACCTCCTCTACTGACCTTCCACATTCTTTTCTTTTCTCTCCTATTTTTCTATCTCTTATTTTGTTCTATAATGCTTTTTGGAAGGTTTCTTCAACTTTACCTTTCAATCCTATTGAATCTTTTTTCCTGCCTGGCATCATGTATTTCAATATCCAAGTTTCTTCGATTTTCCTTCCCTTTTTTAAAAAAAATTTTTATTGGAGTATAGTTGATTTACATAAATGTTCCTTCTTAATGGTCTCTCTTTTTTTTTTTCGTCTGTGTTGGGTCTTCGTTGCGCAGGGGCTTTCTCTAGTTGTGGCGAGCGGGGGCTACTCTTCGTTGCAGTGCACAGGCTTCTCATTGCGGCGGCTTCTTGTTGCGGAGCACGGGCTCTAGGCGTGAGGGCTTCAGTAGTTGCAGCACGTGGGCTCAGTAGCTGCGGCATGCGGGCCCTGATTAACATTCATTTTTGTTTTGAGTGGAATATTACCTCTCAAAAATTTTTTTAAAGTCTTTGAAGAATCTACGGAATCCACTGTATCTTCCATGTTGCCCTGATCTGTTTATTTGGGTCTGTTTGTTCACCTTAGAGGCTTTCCTTAAATGCCCAGTGAACCATGTTTATCACAAGAGAAAGGATGGAAATGCTGATTGGAAGCTCTGCACGAGTGGCTGGGTCTTGTAAACTCAGAGGTTCCTTTTTTATAGGGTATCTGGGTAGGCAGTTATACGAAGAACCCCTGGGGTCAGTGTCTGAAGGTCTTTCCTCTTGGTCTAGCTCCCTAGCGAAGAATCTCTGACTCCTGACTGAGGGTAGAGGTCTGATGTCAGCACCTGGGAGCTGAGTGGGAAGGAGGTGTGTGGTGGCGGGGAGAGGCATATGGTCACTTAATCCCCGTTCCTGGTTGTACCTGAGCCCAGTTGTGTGTGCTCTCTCCTGGTCTAGAGACCCTGTGTTTTACTCTTTCCATAGAAGCACTGTGACTTCTGTTGAATGAGGACTTCAGGTTGGAGGGGGCAGGGGTCTAGGGATCTATTTGTATTTGCATGTTTTCTTTCTTTTTCTTCTTTCTTTTGGCCACGCCGTGCGGCTTTCGGGATCTTAGTTCTCCAACCAGGGATCGAACCCGGGGCCCCGGCAGTGAGAGCACCGAGTCCTAACTGCTGGACCGCCAGGGAATCCCCTCCATTTGTATTTGGAGCACCTTTACCCCATCCTCCTTAACTCAGCTCCCTCTTCTCCTTCATGACTGAGGTATCTGGTGCTATCAGTGCCTGAATCTTTGGAGGAGTCACTGTGTATCTCATGATTTCTCAGCGTTTAGAAAAGCTGGTCTAGACTCAGCTTTCTTGAATCTACTAACTCCTTTGTCACTTGTCCACATGCTTTCTGGCTTCCACAGTTTTGTCAGCGCCTGTTTTCCTGGTGTGCGCGTTTAAATTCCTTTATGATAGTTTCCATTGGGTTTAGGGTGGAAGGACTATTAGATGGGTACTTCCTTCTTTTGCCTTTATTGTGGAAGCCGTTCTTTTCTAGTCTGTGTTCAATGTAGGTCAAGTGCCTGTGCCTCAAGAGTCACTGCCCACAGCTTGAGAAAGGCTGCTTATTTGAAGTGGAGATTTACAGCATGCCCACAGCTTTTTAAGAAAATTATATATGTAGCTTATTTCTTAAGATCTTTTCCCCAACTTCCTTATTCTCTGTATTCTTGTATACAGCATTCCTTCTCTGACTTTCATCATGATGGTGGGTCTCCTTATGTTCTATGTTTCTGAATTTTCAACATTGCTTGTACATAGATATTTATTTTGATTGGCAACTCTTCCTATGATCACTTCTAAGATGTAAACTCAGATTTCTTTATAATCCTTCTGAGTGCAGTACATTCAATTTATACTTTTACAATGAAGTTTAACAGTATAGGGGATTCCCTGGTGGTCCAGTGGTTAGGACTTGGTGCTTTCACCGCTGGGGCCTGGGTTCAGTCCCTGGTCAGGGAACAAAGATCCTGCAAGCCTCGCAATGTGGCCCCCAAAAAAAGTACAAAAAAATCACATGGCCTTGGTGGATCAAAGCATATTTTTTTAACCAGTCTTCACATATGTGACATTGACAATACGGTTATTTCCATGGATTTCTTGTAAGATGTCATGAATTTTTTTTTCTGGGCATCAGCCTGACCTATGGAAAAGATCCTCAACCCAAGCTTTTTTAAAGTGACAGATGATAAATGACTTAATTTACTGAAATGGGAATGAAGAGCAACTGCATTATGGATACAGAGTTTCTTTCTGGGGTGATGAAAATTTTCTAGAACTAGATAGTGGTGATGGTTTCACAGCATCGTGAATGTACTAATGCCCCTGAATTGTACAATTTTAAATGATTTAAAAGTTAAATTTTATGACGTTCATTTGTTGGTTTATATCACCCATATTATACTTGCTGAGTTCCTAATAATTAGAGATGTGTGTTTAATCTTTTTGTACATCTCCCAAGTTTGAAATCTGTGCTTGAAAACATAATAAAGTAAATAAAATAATAGTTGGCAAAATACACTTTGAAAATCACACATATGGTGCTTCACTGAGTGTCCAGCAGATGTCATTGAAATAAGATATTTACAGTGCTCCTCTGAAAACAGCGCTGTTGTTACATTTAACTCCTTGGAATGAGCAAAGTTTGTGGAAATTCAGTGGGTTGACTCCTCCCTTAAAGAATGATAAACAACATGGAGCCAAAGTAAGAACAGTCGGTACACTGGGTACACACCGCAGCTGGTGAGACAGCCCGTCTAACCACAGCATGAGAGGGGGGCCACATCCAGTCCCCCTCCCCCAGCTCTGCCAGATTCCCTGCTTGCCCAGTGTTAACTCCCCAGTTAAGGGTCGGATAGTGTGGCAGATGAAAGAAAATGCAGGCGCCACGTTTGAAACACCAGGTAGTGAGACATAAAAACTAAAGAACTTGATAGGAAACATGCATGTAACCAGCATGCTGAGCAAGGACACTGGGATGTAATCAAAATGAAACTTCCCTGTGTCACCTATTGTTCCTTTAGCCTCGACTCAGGGGTGAAGCTTTCTCCCTGCCAGTGGGCAAAGACCAGATGGAAACTCAGACGTGAAGAATGTCCAGCCTAACAGATTAGTCCACGCTGCCATGTTTGGTCAAGAGCAGGCTGGGGGCTGCGGGGTGGTGGAGGAGGATGGTGTGCGGACAGGGGCGGTTGTCACTTAGCTGGAGCCTGCTACCGTCCTGAGTTGGCTCCGAGGCCCGCAGGCCCAACAGATTTTCTCTCGTGACTACCTTGTGGGCACTGCCAGGGCCTCTGGAGGCCCCCGCTGGGCTCCTCCAGTTGCTACTGCTGGGCCCCTTCTCCAGCGGGCTGCCCCCCGGCCCTGGTTATCTGGCAGGCCTTTTCACCACTGACTCTCACCAGTGGGATCCCCTTCCTCTCCCAGGCAGCCCTCCTGGGATGAGAAGGACTCTACATGGGTCCAGGTCAGCCTCTTTCCCATGTCCTTGCCACACCATTAATGAGAGTGGAGCTATACTCCCACCCACATCCCTCCACTGTGCTGACTACCCTGCTAGGACCCTTGAACTTGCATGCTTTCTGCAGCAAGTGCATGTCAACCTGTCTCTCTGAGGTTTATCGTTGGATCCCACTCTTTAAGTTTGAGGCCAAGGAGATAGTACCTCTGCCACTCCCTAAGGTGATGGGATGGGCTGCAGTAGCTCTCTCCAAAGAAACCCCATAAATCCCCTTCCACCTCCATCTCTACTTTCTCAACTCTTACGTTTGTGAAATGGGTGAGGGAGCTCAAAAGTCAGGAAACAAGTTCTTGACTAATTACCTTGAAAACTCTTCAGGGAGTCTCACACTCACTTTGCTGTCTAATATTTACTGACTTAGATCACAGTTTCAATTTTAATATCCTGGTACATAAGGAAGGAGTATAGTGCAAAATAGATGAACACTTCCTTTGTTTTTTATGTTTTTGGCCGAACAGCTTGCGGGATCTTAGTTCCCTGACCAGGGATTGAACCCGGGCCCTCAGCAGTGAAAGTGCAGCATCCTAACCACCAGGGAATTCCCAGATGAGCACTTCCGAACAGAATATCAAATGAGGGAGCTACCGTGCGGTGGCTTCATTGAGGATGTGAGCTGGGTACTGAAGGATGTAAAATATGTGGCTGTGCTGCGCAGCATGTGAGATCTTAGTTCCCTGACCAAGGATCGAACCTGCACCCCGTGCATTGGAAGCATGGAGTCTTAACCACTGGACCGCCAGGGAAGTCCCCTTGAAGGATGTAAATATTTGATTGGGGCAAAGAAAGGAGAGAACATTTACAGAGAGAATTCAGTTCAACACCAAGTTATGGGACCCCTCCTGAGTGCCAGGCACCGAACGCTAAGCAATCAGGAGGAGTTCACAGTCTCCAAAGAAGGAAAGTGATCAGCCTGGCTGAAGAAAGTGATCTCAGTAGGGAATGGTTACAAATGAAATTTGGACAGGTAGGAAGGACAGTCCTGGATATGAGGCTCAGGGGTGGGGAGAGCATTGTCACCAACATTTTAGAAAAGGAGGGGTAAAACTTGTGTGTATCAGTTTATGGGTTTGTGTGCATGTGTGTAATGGGACAGATGAGTGTGTGTGGATGTGGGGGTATGACTAGTGGAGTGAAAGTGTATGTGTCTGTGTGTAGAGGTGCATATATGTGAAGTGGGTTGCATATATGTAGTGTATGTACATATATGTAGAAGGGGTGTAGATATGTGTGCATAGTGAGGTCTGTGTAGTGGTGTGTGTGTGAGCGGTGGGGAGTGATTACAGAGTGTTGTGTGGGTGAGTGTGCATGGGTGTGTGTTTGAGGCGTATGGGTGCGGTGGGCTGTGTATATGTGAGTAGCGGGGTGTGTGTGCAGGGGTTTTGTGTGTGTATGTAGTAGGCTGTGTGTAAGCATTGGTAACTGGGGTAGGAGTGTGTGTGAGTACTGTGTGTGCTGAGTACTGCAGTATATGTGTGTGAGTCGTATGTGCAGTGGAGTGCTTATCAGTGGGTTGTGTGAGTAGTGAGGTACGTGTAGTGGGAGGTGCTTGGTGGAATCATGTGAGTGGTGGGGTGTGTATGTTTTGGGGTTGTGTGAGGGGAGAGGTTGCAGGTGGGGGTGTGAGTAGTGAGTATGCGTTTGCCTAATGGGGTATCTGTGTAGTGGGCTTGTGTGTAGTGGGGTGTGTAGGTGGTGTGGGGTATGACTAATGCGGTGTGTGTGCGTGTCGTGCTGTATTGTTAACAGTGTGTGTGTGGTGGCCGAATAAGAACAACGTGAGAAAGAAATGGTTCCTTTACCGGGTTAAAACATGCCTGGGTGAGAGAGACAGACGCAGAGAGAGAAAGGCTGGGAATCTCCTTTAAGATGTGGACCAGGGATGCCAATTATTTCCTTGCCAGTCTTTGCCTCTGAACCCCCAAAGCTCCTTCTTACAGGGACTCCTGTCCTTGGCCTCTTCTCTTAACTTCTCTGGCTGGGGCGGGGTGGGGGGTCGGCAGCCACCAAGTGAACCCAACTGTGCAGGTCAGATTCTTCTTACAATTTGGGACTGAGAGGGTCTAGTTTGGGGGTTCCACTCATGAATGCCCGTGGGGGCCAGACCAGCCTGAGCGGGAGCCAAGGGGGCCGGGGCGAGGGCACAGAGGTGGTGTGGACTGTAGCAAACCCAGAAGGGGGTGACCTGCAGGAGGGCCCTGATCATCAAGCCAAGCAAAACAGGTCTGAGGCGAAACCACGGGCCCCAGGATTGTGAACTCAGCACATTCCACTCTCTTGAGTGAACGCTTAAAAGAGCGTATGAAGCAAAACCACAGAAAAAGAGAAAGTGGGTCCATGGAGAGAGAAGACAAGGAATTACGTATGTAAGTAAGGAGAAGGAGGGTGAGGGACCTGCAGATGAGGAGAGGTGTCTGCACTGCATGTGTTTCCCCAAATTTCATATGTTGAAGCCCTAACCCCTAATGTGACTATGTGGAGACAGGGTCTTTAAAGAAGTAATTCAGGGGACTTCCCCGGTGCTCCAGAGGCTAAGACTCTGCACTCCCGATGCAGGGGGCCCGGGTTCGGTCCCTGGTCAGGGAACTGGATCCCACAGGCTGCAACTAAAGATCCTGCTCGCGGCAACAAAGATCCCACATGCTGCAACTAAGACCTGGCACAGCCAAATAAATAAATATTAAAAATAAAACAGGTGATTCAGGTTAAACGAGGTCATAAGAGTGCACCCTTAATCCGATAGGACTGGTATCTTTATAAGAAGAGGCAGGGACATGCATGCCCTCAGAGGAAAGGCCACATGAGGACACAGGGAGAGGACAGCCATCTACAAGCCAAGGAGAGAGGCCTCAGGAGACACCAACCCTGCCAACACCTTGATCTTGTACTTCCAGCCTCCCATAATTATGAGACAAGTTCCTGTTATTTAAGTCACCCAGTCTGTGATATTTTGTTAACGGCAGCCTGGACAGATTAATACAGGAGGTAATAGCTGTTAGACTTGCAAGACTTGGTTATTGTATCATTCAGCCAGCGAACATTTGAGCAGTGCACACGCATACACATACACACACCAGGTGTGTGTGTGCGTGCAGTGGGGTGCCCTGGGCACTGAGTCCACAGGGAAACAAAGGAGCCCAGCTCCGTTCTCGTGGAGCTCACAGGCTTGAAGCATGTGGGATACTTCATGGAAACTTTCAGTATATTCCCTCTGTTATGAAAGCCCCAATGTGTGAACAGGACTGCGGGCTCTCGGTGATTCCCGGCCAAGACAACAGCCCAGAGGCCCTGGACCACTTCTGGGTGTTCTGTCCAGTGGACCCTTGGGGCTTGGGGCTTTACTCCACTGGGGTGCAATCTAAACTCTTCGGGAGCCAGAACTAACCCAGGGTTCTGGGCCCTCAAGAGCCTTGACTGTAGGCAATCATACATGCCTTTAAAGGGAAACTTTATTCTAAATGAGAAAATTCCAGGAATAAAAGAAAAAAATCCCATAGCAAGAACATCTTAGATTCCCTCATTTCTCAATTACTTCCTTTACCTTTTTCTCTAGAAATTAAAGATCTTTAAAATTCAATTGAGTAAATTTAATGATTTTATCGGCTTTAAAGTGATTCATAAATCGGGCAGCATCCAATCCAGCAGATAGAAAGGGGCTCTGAAGGGTTGTACAAGGTGGGAGATTTTTATAGACCAAAGTGAGTGGGAACAAGGAAGTTATCCTGGGCATTTGCTGATTGGCTAAGTAGGGTTCCTTCCTTCTGTGGAACAAAGGGCAGTCTTGGAGCAGCTCAGGTAACTTGTGCCTGGCAGGGAAGTGTGATTGGTGGACCCAGGTCTTCCTTTTCTGGGAGAGCTGAGCCTTAGTTAAGTTTTGGTTTGCTGATGTGGGGCTTAGCATGAGCGACTCCATCTTGGGCCTAATCTGGTTACTTTAACACCTTCAAACTGGAGTAATTTCTAAAACATGTTCTTCTGTCAACAGCATTTTGATTCAAGATGATAAGTGTATCTATACTTTGACTTACTGTTGTTAAAAGATAAACTGAGGTATATTAAAAATTTTAAGTTTATTTAAGCAAAAATTGATTCAAATCAGGCATCACCAAACTGGAAATGGTAGGAGCGCTCCACTGACAAGAGCTGGGGAAAGACTTTTATAGAGAAGATGTGGAAGCAAAGCAAGAAAATTATTTGATTGGCTATAGTGTTAAGTGGTTGCCTTATTTGGGAAAGCCTGGTTGGCTGTTTGTGATTGGTTGTTCTTAGGTGTTGATTTCTTAACCTTGAGGCATTTCAGGCTTAGGTTTTGGTTTGTTTACATAGGCTGCTAAGGCATTAGAACCACCTCAGTTTATTTACTTTTATTTAATTTAAATTTAATTTACTTTTTAAAAATTATTTATTTATTTATTTATTTATTTATTTATTTTGGTTGTGCCGGGTCTTAGTTGCAGCATGTGGGATCTTCGTTGTGGCATGCGGGATCTTTAGTTGTGGCATGCGGACTTCTTAGTTGCAGCATTCAGACTTCTTAGTTGCAGCATGTGGACTTCTTGGTTGTGGCATTTGGAATCTAGTTCCCTGAACAGGGATCAAACCCTGGCCCCCTGCACTGGGATTGCAGAGTCTTACTCACTGGACCACCAGGGAAGTCCCTTAATTTCCTTTAAGTAGGAGACATCAGTATGAACTCATATTCAGTTTAATAGGTAAATTGAGATAGATGATAGATAGATAGATATAGACCGATAATTTGTAATTATGTTAGTACGCACGGGTCATTATACATACATATATTACCTGAAGCTGTGTCCTGAGAGTGCCTAGAAGCAGTGACAGCTCCAATAGCAGTGAGCATACCCTCATCCAGATTTTTGTTTCTAAATACCATTTTTCAATGCAAAGAACCAGGGCTCCTTGGGGACATGGCTGATACTAGGGTTGGGGCAGGCAAAGTATAAACTGAGTCTGGAACATCTTATGGTGCCAGAAGCTAAGGAAGTGCTCCAAAAGCAAAAGGATGGGGGCCTGTCAAAGGGACACAGAAGTTAATCTGAAAGAGCTCCCAATGGCCAAAGCTGGAAAAATTTGAGCAATGAAATAAATAACATAGCATTGGATTATAACCAAGAGTATAAAATAAATAACACATGAACCCATACTGATATAAATAAATGATCAAATAAATAAATAAATAACAGATCTTCCTTATAAAGAATTCTAAATAAAATACATAAATATTTCCCTCTCCAGGAGGTAGAGTTTGATCCTCCCCTTCTTGAGTGTAGGATTGACTTAGAAACTTGCTTCCAAATAACAGAGTATGGAAAAGAAAAATTGAAACTTTGCAGTGGAAAGATCTGACAGACACCAATTGAACAAAATGATCAAGATTAACGATACCAATAAGGTTCGGAGGATGTCAGGTACCCCTGATATGATGCTGTGAGAAGGGTACTCCACCTCTGTGTGTTCTTCCCAAAAGCCTATATTACCAGTATAATCATGAGAAAACAGCAGACACAACTGTATAGCGGGACATTCTATGAAATGCCTGACCAGAGCTCCTCACAACTGTCATGAAAAACAAGGAAAATGTGAGAAACTGAAGAAACTAAGGACACGTGATGACTAAATGCCATCTGAGATCCTGAATGGGAGCTTGGAAGAGAAAACATACATTAGTGGAAATGCTGCTGAAATCCCAATGAAGTCTGGAGTTTAGCTAACAGTCATGTCATTAGTAGTTAATTTCCTAATTCTCATCATTGTACCATGGTTATGTAAGATCTTAATATTAAGGGAAACTGCGTGAGAGGTATATGGGAACTCTCTGTACCATCTCTGCAATTACTCTATAAATCTAAAATTATTCCAAAATAATAAGTTCTTATTAAAAGAAAAAGAAAGTGTAATTTACTGCAAGGGTTAGATATAATCAGACTGAGTTAATCTGGGCATATGTGAGTTATCAAGTCTCATCAAAGGGTAATGAAGCAACAATATCCACAAATGAATATATTTTCCAAACGTGCTGAGGTCAGCGCTTAGCCATGACTCCCAGGGAATGTTCTAAGAACCTGAATATGGCAAATCTTTCCTTTACAAGGATAAATCCTTTAAAAGGATTAAAGGATAAAGTTCTCTGTTATCTGATAGTTGTTGTTTTAAGTTGAACTGACTATGAAAAATCTATGTGAGTTAATGCTATAAAAACAAATGCAGGGTCATGTGGCTGTTTGCCAAAGCATAGCCATTCGAGGGTTGCTGGCCATTCTCAACTTCCTGCATGACATTGGAATTCATAGATAGCAATTTCATGATAGGTTATCTAAGAAAAATTAGGGTATCTCTATCACAGAGAAAAACTATGCTTTTCCACTCAACATTAATTGAGACAATTGCCAGAAACATAAAATCAACCTGAGAATCCAATAAAATAATAAACCCTACCACTTACCAGGCTTTCTACTAATGTGTTGTGGGAGATGTAAAGACATAAAAATCATTGTGTCTGACTGTAGGAGTTAATAAATCTAGCTGGGATTCTGAATTCCCTGGTGGTCCAGTGGTTAGGACTCTGTGCTTCCACTGCAAGGGGCACGGGTTCGATCCTAGTCTGGGAAGTAAGATCCCGCAAGGCGCATAGCGTGGCCAGGCTGGAGCACAACCTTGACCCATGAATAGACTCAAGCAGATAGAAAGGAGACTTGCATGTCACAGACATGAAGGCAGTAGTGCCAAGGGCACTCTCAGGAGGCAGTCAGTACATGGCTTTGCTGGAGCCAGGGGTTCATGAGGCAAGAGATAGAAGTTGGAAAGGTGGGCTGGGATGTCTGAATGATCCTGGACAAGGGACATGAATCTGGATTCCCTATCTAGTAAATGTGGAGTCACCAAAGGCCTTGAGGAAAGGAATACATGGTTACGGGATGTTTGGGGGAAGACGAAAGTCATTTTGTCACAGCACATTGAGAGATGGGAGGAGAAACATTTGGGAGGTGGGGGCTTTGGGTATAACCTGGTAAGGCATATCTTATGTGTTTTTTTTTAATATTTAAAATATATTTATTTATTTATTTATTTTTGGCTGCATTGGGTCTTAGTTGCGGCACCCGGGCTCTTCTTCGCAGCGCGTGGGCTTATTTGCCCTGCGGCAAGTGGGATCCCAGTTCTCCGACCGGGGATCAAACCTGCGGCCCCTGCGTTGGAAGGTGGATTCTTAACTACCGGACCACCAGGGAAGTCCCCAGGCATATCTTATGTTGTGAGTGGTCGTCAGAACTCTAGAGCCTGGCTTCTCTCTTTCACATCTCAAGTGGGAGGTGACACCCACACCCCATGTCTTGAATGTTCTTGCTCTTGCATCGTTAGTCTCTCCAGACATCAAGTATGCTCTAGAGACAGACTAAAAGTATTTCTCATAGGACAAGATTTACAAACTACCCAACAGAATTTTCCCAACTTCATTTACTGACCTACTGCCATCAGTTTTTCTTCTAAATCCAGGCCATGGGCAAGATAATACGCTTCTAAATGAAGGCACTGGATTCTACCCCTGAGCCTCATCTCTGGTTAAATTTAAACAATACTCAGTTTATAAAACAATTACAGTCAGTGTTCCACTAGCAAGTCATGGTGAGAACAGAGCACCTAATTTCTCCCTAAAGTGTTGGGGAACACTGCAACTTCATCTTCCACCTAAGCGAGATACCTTGGAGACATTTCTGATTTTTTTTAAATGTATTTATTTATTTATTTGGCTGCATTGGGTCTTCGTTGCTGCACACGGGCTTTTTCTAGTTGCGGCAAGCGGGGGCTAATCTTTATTGCAGTGCACAGGCCCCTCACTGAGGTAGGTTCTCGCTGCATAGCACTGGTTCTAGGCGCGCGGGCTTCAGTAGTTGTGGCACGCAGCCTCAGTAGTTGTGGCGCGCAGGCTCAGCAGTTGTGGCACACAGGCTTAGTTGCTCCGCGGCATGTGGGATCTTCCCGGACCAGGGCTTGAACCCATGTCCCCTGCATTGGCAGGCGGATTCTTAACCACTGCGCCACCAGGGAAGTCCATTTCTGATTTTTTGAATAAGGTCTTCAGTTAATAGTAATGTACTGATGTTAAATTCCTGGTTCTGATAACTATACCATGATTATGTAAGATGTTAATAGTAGGGGAACCTGGGTGAGAGGTATATGGAAACTCTGTATACTACTTTCGCAAGTTTTCTATAAATTTAATGCTAATTCAAAATTTAAAAAAAGTTTTAAAGTAGGAGAGCCACATGGATGTGAAGATGTATTGAATGTAAGGTAGAAGAGAGGTAGTCAAGAGTGACTCAAAGTTTCTTTCCTGAGCAAATGAAATCAGAATCTCTGGTGGGTAGGACCTACCCACTGGCATTTAAATTTTTGATTAGCTCCTTTAAACTTAGTACACGCTTGTGCAGTGGTTTGTTTGTTTGTTTTTGGCCGCACTGCTCGGCCTGTGGGATCGTAGTTCCCTGACCAGGGAGCGAACCCGTGCCCCCTGCAGTGGAAGCACGGAGTCTTAACCACTGGACCACCAGGGAAGTCCCGGTGCAGTGGTTGTTTTTTATCAATAGATTTCCATTTACAAACAAGGAAACTGAAGATACTAGAGGTTAAATGACTGGGTGGTCCACAGTCAAACAGCCAGTAACATGGCACTATGATTTGCATCATCTGACCCCAAATTCATTCTCCAACTGGTGAGTGAAAAATCCAAGCAGAGAGTAAGGAACATTAGAGAAAAGACATTCTTCACTCTGGCAGCATACACCCCTGGGAATTTAATACCATCAACTGGAATCAATCAGGGTCTTGGCAGCTTGACCACATCTGCGTGGTGTGGCCTGCCGCTGTGCCCCTCCCTGGCTGAGGAAGTTCGCAGGCACAGCAGAAGGGCTCCAGCCTCACTCAGAGCAGCAGAGCATGGTGTGAGCACATCTTCACTAACCCCCTCTGGTTGCCGTTCACTCTGTGTGAAGTTTGCTACTTCCCCTTGGTCCCTTGCCCATAGTTTCCTACCCTTTTCCCCCAGAGTCTGGCTTTCTTCCTACCTCCTTCCCAAACCATTTTGCCCTATATCTTCACATCTTTTAAAGTGGAGTCCCTACAAAGTAGATACACCTTCCCCATGCTAGATTACAGCTTATTTCATCATATTGATGTATTATCATGTTACTAAGTCTTCCCCTTCCACATCAGCAGTGGGAGGAAGGAGCAGAGAGTCGGAGGAGCATCACTAACAAGGTCAAAGAGGGACGGTGTCAGAATAGCCCACTCTATCCTTAGCAAAGCAAACAACGCTTGCTGGATTCTAGGCACCGGCGGCAGGCAGAGAAAAAAAGATGACTCTTGCCCACAGGAGCTCAGAAACTGCCAAAAGAGCAAATTGATGTAGAGATTATCAAAGTAAAGGGTGATACAAGTCTGGAAGTGAGCATGGGTGTCCAGGAAAGAGGAAAGGGGCAAACACAGGTGGGGGAATTTCTGGGTTGAATGCTGAAAACTGGCCCAGAGGTTACCAGGGCGTCTGCAACGCCCAGGGTCTGCCTCATTCACAGAGAACCGGGAAGGCCCCGCTGCTTGAAGGCTGTGTGAGCTGGGCGGTAACACTGGAAAGGTGACAGGGCCAAGTCTAGAAGAATAATTTCAGCAGGAGAACTTGCAGGGCTTTAGGCAGGAGAGGGACAACACAGGTGTAAGTTTTAGAAAGTACATCTGGCCACTGTATGGAGGTGGCACGCACAAAGTGCAGACAGTGGTCCTAAAAGCTTTAGCAATCCTCCTGCTGTGGTCCTGGGAGGGGACCCAAGGGCCTGACACGGGGTGGTGTGGCTGGGATTTGAGAGGGAGGACACAGAAATCTATAGGACCCGGCAACCGAGTAAATGTGAGGAGGTGATGGAATGGCTGTGACCTTCATCAACATGGGGAACCATAAGAAGGAGCATGTTTAAGGCAAAGATAAATATTTCAGTTTGAGACCTGTTGACTGGTTGCGTTTAAACTGTGTAGGGGGCACGCAAGTAGAATATCCAGTTGGCAGTTGGATGTTTGTGGCTTTAAGAGAGAAAGAGAGAAAACCAGAGTGACAGACTATAAAGACCCAGGAAGGTGTAACCAGCTGGTCCCCTAGAGTTGTCTCCTTCCCTCACTTCTTCTGGCCTTTTGACCTTCCCGCTGACCTTTGCTGGCCAACCTCCTGCACTCCTTAAGCTCCTCTCCTACTTTGCTTCTCCTTAGCATTTACAACTATCTGACGTTTTTGTATATTTCCCTTAAGTTTTTCAGTTGTCTTCTAGCGTGTAAACTCCACGAGGGGCAGGGATTGTTTTTGCTAACGCCCTCCCCCCATCGTCACTGCTATATTCTCAGCCCCTAGGACAATGCTTGGCACTAGTAGGTGCTCAGTAAATATTTATGGATTGAATACATGATGGAAAAACAATAACCGAAAGTTTTATGTCTTCTGGTTTCCTCAACTGCGATTTGGGGTGTTGCCTGGCTGGCCTCCTTGGCTTGTTTCCAAAAGAGGATGCTAGACCGACACCTGTGAACAGTGGTGCATGGCTCACAGAGATCACTAAGGTCAGCCCCTGGGTTCATTCCCTGAGGCTCTAAACTTTTCCGAGATGCCCCAGGGCGGCGGGGCAGCCCCAGCCGGCGTTCGCATCCCTACCCGTCATTTCCGAAGAGGCCCCACCACTCCGGACCCGCCCACCAGGCCCCACCCACTCAGCACAGACCACGCCCCTCCAACACCCATAAGATGGCCCCTCCTCTGTCGGCCCCACCCGCTCCTGCCCCGACCCTGGTTTTGTCCCTGCAACGGAGGGTACCGCGTCGTCTTTGCCCCGCCCACTCTACCGCCTCTCCTCTTCGGCCCCGCCCCTGAGTTCGGCCCCGCGCCTGGTTCAGGCCCCGCCTCCTCTTGCCCCTCCCCTCGGCTCCGCCCCGGGTTCGGCACTCCGCGTCCCGCGCCTGCCGCAGCCTCGGCGCCTGCAGGCCGGGAGGAGCGCGGCGCGGGGGCCTCCAGACACAAAGAGCGGCTGCAGGACGCGGGTGGGAGAAGAGCGCCCGCCCGCGCCCTTGGCCTGTACGCGTGCAGGCGGAACCGGAGACGCCCCCCCGCCCAGGTGAGCCGGCCGCGGGGCGTGATCGCGCATCAGGGGGCGCACAAGGTTGGGTTGGTAGGGACCAAGTGCGGGGGGCCCGCGTCTCTCTCCGCCTCCGGGCCTAGGGGCCCCTCGGGAAGTCCGGCGGGACCTCGCTTCTCCTGAGACCCTGGAGCGCGGGGCGGGTCCGGCAGAGCCAGGCCCTCCGGCGGGCCGCGTCTACTTTGGCGCTCCGGGACCTTGGCTCAGGTGGCCTGCGGGAGATCGGCTGGGGTCGCGGGGCTGCCGGGCCCGTCCTCTGGACGGCTGCTGGCGTCCAGTTACTGCACGGGATGAGCTCTGAATAACATCCCCCCACTATGCCGAAGCTCTAAGACCTACCTGCTTCTTTTGGTGTATCAGGAGTTTGCACATGGAAAAATTGTTAGAAATAGGGACTCACGCTCTGGGGCGGAAAAGTCTGCTGCGAGTTTTGTCTGTCGTGAGTTGTTTGCAGAAGCGCAGCTTTCCTCCCGCCAGTGCGCTTAGTCGCAGAACCCATAAATCGTGCTGATTACTGGGAGCTCCGTGTAGGGAGCTCCGTGTATTTGTACAGAATGGAAGTGAAGAAGGTCGCTGGGTTCCCTTCTGCGACTGGAGACTTAGGCCAGGCTGTGGAACAGGGAGGGGTCGGGGGCAAGAACTGTGGAGCTGGAGCGCCGGGGAGGGTCGAGTGACGCTCGCACTCCCACCGCCAACACTGTCGATAGGACGGAGCGACTCTTGAGTGACGGTGAGCTGCTCCTTAGAGGCAGCTGCTGTGATTTCCAGGTTTTCCACATCGGACTTAGGATACTTTTAAAAGCAGAAAATTAAAAAAAAAAAAAAGATAGTTAAAACTGGTCGGTTAAACAGAAGGCTAAGTCAGCAGCCTCTCAGTTTTATGAACCGAGTGCAGGAGTAAGTGTATATTAAAAAAAGGTAAGGCGGTTAGGGAAGCATCTACCACCGCGCTGTCCCTTTTCTGTTTGATTTACACACCATCCATAGTAGTTTAAGCTATTACAGATTGAACTGGTCTATATGGCAAATAATAAATATATAGCTCAGGTTCAATAAAAAATAGAGGATAATAGTTTTTGCAGAATGGTAAAATAACAAATGGTAAAATAACAAGCCATCTCCAAAGAACCTGAACTTCAGATAATGTTACATCATCAAATTAGAAAGAGAACATTTTATGGAGAAGTTAGGGTTTTAACATTTTTTCCATTGAGGAGTTTATGGTTTTATTTTTTATTTTTGGCCGTGCCGCGGGGCTTGCCGGGATCTTAGTTCCCTGACCAGGGATCGAACACGTGCCCCCTGCAATGGAAGCGCAGAGTCCTAACCACTGGACCGCCAGGGAATTCCCTTCAACTGAGGAGTTTATATAAACTTTGATGGAAAGCTGTTTTTCTCTAGCTCATGTTTACCCCAGACATTGCGGTTTGCAGGGCTGCTCGGAGGTGGGCGAGCTGTGCCATTGCTGATGCCATGCTGTGAATCCCTTAGCATTAGTACGTCTTGGGTTCTGTGTCCTTAGTCCTTGTGAACATCTGGTGGTGGGAAATAGAGTAACAAAAGAGTTGCAAAGTTCTAACTGTAAGTATTCAGGGTGTTCAGATCCTGCCCTTTTATTATGAGTGGCTTTAGGTGCTGGTTACTGGATAGTTTGTTTCGTGTTTTTTTGGAAGCTGACACACGTGGCGTTTGGGACTTGGGGCATGTGAGAGAGCCCTCTGACCACATTCTTTTCACCTTGGACACTTAGCTTTGGATCTTGCCACAAACAGGTGGTTGCTAAACATCTGTCTCCTTCCCTGACTCAAGACAGATCTAGAAGAAGGAGGCAAAACAGTGTCTGGTGTGGCCTTGAAGTGGACGTTTCAGAGGTGGAGTCAGGGCTGTGGTGTGGCTCCTGACTGGAAGGAGTAGTGCCTTCTGGCCTGGAAGCGTGTTTTCAGGCCACTTTGCTCTCCAATTCCGTGGTCATTCCCTAAAAAGTTGAGTAGCAGTGGCTGTAACTGGACTTTAGATTTAGGCTTAGCTTAGTCCTTGGCTTCAAGTACGAATTAGGAATTCAGGCTCAAGGCCAGCAGTTTGGTTAATCACAAGCAGGAGGCCAAAACTTTGGGTCAGACCCTACCTGGAGCTATTTGGAGGGAGGTGACAGCAGAAGGCTTTCCTTCCCCCATCCTTGAGGTAACCTTGAGCCCCTGGTGAAATCTCTCTACCAAAGGATTCTGACTGTCGTCATCTTTTGGTTTGTGAACCGTGGGACAAAGGAGTCCTTTGGAGCATTCTGTGTATTTAACCTCTTGATGGAAGTTGGAGTTTGCATCTGCTGCTGGTGGTTGCACTTTTCTGTCTCTCTCGAGCCTGGATTGTCCTTCCTTAGACTTCAAGGGATGATGCCTTCTCATTTCTCAAGACTGGTGCATAGTCTCAAATGAACCAAAGCCCTGAAGGTGCTGGCACGTACCAGCTTTTGTGTGTTGACAGTTATTTTGTATTTCATGAGAGGAAACTGGCAAATCCTTGTGATGTGACACATGCTCTTATAACCCAGTTACCTTGTTTTGGGATCTGCTTTGCTTAATAAGTTAAGATTTTGGCATGTTGGAGTTTCTCAAAATGGTCATCATTTACTGTGATTGTTAAACATCTGAAGGGAAATCAGTCTTCACAATCTCTAGGTTTTTAAGTTTCCAGTGAAGAATTTTACATTTGTAGGTATACATCAGTTATGTTTTTAGCTGCCTGTGATAGACAGCCTGACTCAGTCTTGGCTTAAACAAATAGAGGTCCCAAAAGGAAAGTACAGGCTTCAGGATGGGTTGTTCCAGTGGCTGAAGCAGCCTCTGGGGCCAGGTTGCCCCTCTTCCTCACAGTGTCATGTTGGTGGTGGCTGTCTCACCCACATCAGGAGGGAGAGGGAGTTTGGCTTCCATGGCTCGCTTTAAGAATGAGGAGTGGGGACTTCCCTGGTGGTCCACTGGGTAAGACTGCGTTTCCAATGCAGGGGGCCTGGGTTCGATCCCTGGTTGGGGAACTAGATCCTGCACGTATGCTGCGACTAAGAGTCCACATGACGCAATGAAGATCCCGTATGCCACAACTAAAACCCGGCGCAGCCTAAATAAATAAATATTTAAAAAAAAAAAAGAATGAGGAGTAAAACGCCTGTTGGCCTCCGGGCCATTTGAACCTGTCACTGGCTGGGAGAGGACCCCCTCCCCCATCTGCGTCAGGTCCCCCCACTTCCCTGCCGCTACTCCCTGGAAGCGGGGTGTGTGGGGACTGCGGGGGGGGTGGGCAGCCTTTGGGTGCCTGGTCACCGGAGGGCTTGTGTGGCTCGCCACCCAGGTGGCATGTCCCCAGTACCTGAGCTCGTGCCCTGGCCAAGCTACTGTCAGAAATGGAGCCCCGGTCTCTTGATGATCTGTGTTTAAATTTTGGCTGAGCACTCACTGAGGGCCAGGCTCTGTTCTCAGTGCTTTGGGTAAATTCCTTTGGGTAGTGCTCACAGAAAGCGGTCGGCTGAGCTGGGGCGTGCTGTCATTCCCATCTTGAAGACTGTACCTCGCTGCCTCAGTGACAACATCATTTCTTTACATTAGAAAGAAAATGAGGAGGTTTTCTTTTTTGTTTTTTTTTGTTTTTTGTTTTGAAAATGAGGAGTTTTCAGTGGTGAAACAAACCTGTGACTTACATGATCTGTCTAGACAGGTGAACTGCAGGGCAAGAGAGGAACTGTCCACCCAAATTCCGCCTGTGGGCAAGAGTGTGGATAGCTTAATAAATTGGGCTTTGCCTCCTGTGGGCCTCGTGGCTGTGTGTGCCCTCGGGAGTAACAACGACAACTAACAATAACAACAAAAGAGTCTGATGCTGGGATCGGGCTGAGCCTCTTCCAGCCCCCCGCCGCGGAAGGCAGTGGACTGGTCCTGCCAGGGCAGATCCGTCGGAGCGAGGTTCACACCGGGCCGTGGGGTCGCTCTCAGGGTCACAAGATGGCATGAACATAAGAGCCAACATCAAGTAATGTAATGAAACATTCACTGACTTGGAGTTTAGTTTCAGGGCACAGGAATTTTGTAAATGGTTGTAAATTCTTTAAAAACCAACAAGGCAGTCTGCTCAGTGGAGAGTTTGACAAGCAGGCTGTCACACCCCAGGGAGAGCTCACCAGATCTAGAGTATGTCCACCTGCCCTGCACTCAGGTGGTCCGAGGAGGGAGGTGCTGGCACTGTCCATCCACGTGGCCTCCTGGCTTCTGGCTGCCTTCATGGAAGTGGACAAAACCAGGCAAAAGTGGGCAGAATCATCAGTTCTGCAGCTGGGGAGGGACGACCGAGCTTTGGACAGACGAGACTCCTCCGCTCACAATGGGGAATGTGTGACCCCGTGATAACAGGGAGGGCGGTGCCTTCTGTCCCAGGGGGGTGATTCCTCTGTGTTGACTGCAGCCCCACCGGTTAGCTCCCTGGGCCCAGGTGACCGATTCTGTGGTCTGACTCCAGTGAAGTCTCCGCTCTCCAAGGATCTAGAGGAAGAAAGTGACAGAGCCGAGTTTGCCCCCTGACTGGGCCAGAAACATGAATGCCCAATTTCTAAACCTCATAATCTACATTAATGGCCCATTCTCGCTGCTGGTAGCACTCCTCAGAAAACCTCTTCAAACAGGATGTTTGCAGGGTCCTGCGTAATTCAGACTTAGCCAGCCCTGCTCTGTAGCAAAAGAGTAAAAAAATAGCTGATAGTTCATGCAGCAGCGTGGCTTTAAAATTAAGCAGTTCTTGATACATTTTAAATTCTTTTTGAATTTTCATTATTCCAAACTGTACACATAAACTAAGACTTTGACTGACCTGCTGTGGATTCCCCTTAACTAAGCAATCAACGTTAAGGTCCCAGTTAAACTCCTGATAAGAGGTACAGAGAAGGACACCACCTTGTCTGGGGTATTCCTGCCGTAACCTGAATCTCATTGTGCGGAGACCTGAGACAAAATACATTTGAGCTATATTCTATAAAGTAAGTGGCCTCTGTACTCTTCAAAACTTTCACGGTTTCAGGGTCAAGAAACACAAAGAAAGACTGAAGAACTATTCCAATTGAGAAAGTGCTAAAGGGATCTGACAACTGTATACAGTGCTTGTTTTTTTTTTTTTTTTTGGCTGCACCGTGTGGCATGTGGGACCTTTGTTCCCCCATCAGTGATTGAACCCACACCCCCTGAATTGGAAGCACGGAATGTTAACCACTGGGCTGCCAAGGAAGTCCTCTGTATACAGTGCTTCAACGTAGACTGGATTGGGGGGAGTAACTATAAAGGACATTGGGACAGTGGGCAAAATGTGAGTGTAAAGGTAGATTGGCCAAGAGTATGTTAGCATGTCACATTTCCCGAGTTTGATCATCAATGCTCTGACCATGTCCTTGAGTTTGTAAATACATATGGAAGTATTTAGGGATAAGAGGGCACAAAGTCTGAAAATCAATGTGGGAAGGGGACAGAGGGTGGGAAAGAAAATGATCACATGGACATGATAAATGGGGCAAAGTGAAAACAATTAATTGGTGAAGCTAGCTGGGTAAAGAGTATTCGAGAATTCTTTGTACTGTTCTTGCAACTTCTCTGTACATTTGAAATGATATCAGAATAAAAAGTTACAAAGACAAATGTCCACCCTGGATTCACTGCAATCTAAATACCTTCCACCAATAA
>NW_021146342.1:0-25000 GCF_002837175.3 Physeter macrocephalus
GTCTTACGAACAATAGTCTACCGACCTTAACTACACAGAACTCTGGGAAAGCATGGTGGCCATATGCGCAATTAAAACTCTGGAGCTCTGTTCCTAAAGAATTAAAGGGAAGCTAGATTCTGGGGACAGTCTCTGCCACAACATGTATCAGTCAGGAGGCAGTTTCCACTTCCAATTTAATGAAACCATGGTTGTGTTCTGCTACGGAAGCATCCTTCCTTTTGGCGCTAGGACTTTCAAACCCACTGAGCTTAAGGTTGCAGAGATGGGAAGCACAAAAATTCCTCTGTGTTTCATGTGGTGGAAAAGTGAGGAGGGTCACCACATTCTTTACCCCTTGTTTCCCAAAGCTGTGCATTTTGGTTATGGGGGAGATGGCATTGTATACTGGCTGCTGACTTATGGCTTTTAAACCGAGACTTAACCAGGCCAATCCACTGTTCTACCTAACTGGGTCTTTCTGGATGGTAGGGCATGTGGTGAGACCAGGAATTCTGAGTGTGGTGCCACTGTCACACTTTATTTGCCATAGGATGTGTCCCTAAGATAGGAGCAGTGCCATGTGAAATATCACAGCAGTGGATAAGGTATTTTGCAGGTCCATAAACTAGTGATGGTGGCAGAAATCCTGCAGGCAGGGGAGGCAAATCCACTCTCATGATATGTGTCTATTCCTACAAATAACCTTTCCCCAACATGTTGAAAGGAGTCCAAGAAACAGGTGTATGGCTGGTCCCCCTGGAAATGGTGCCATTTCTGGGTTTAATACAGCTTCTGAATAAACATTTTGGGCATTCAACAGCAGTGCTTAGGGAAATGCCTAGCAGTAATGCCTATGTTACAGAAGAAGAACAGTCACTAGTTAATGACCTCAGCTTTCAGACTTCCCTGGTGGTGCAGTGGTCAAGAATCTGCCTGCCAATTGCAGGGGACATGGGTTCGAGCCCTGGTCCCGGAAGATCCCACATGCCGCAGAGCAACTAAGCCTGTGTGCCTAGAGCCCGTGCTCTGCAACAAGAGAAGCCACCGCAATGAGAAGCCAGTGCCCTGCAACGAAGAGTAGCCCCCGCTCGCCGCAACTAGAGAAAGCCCACGCGCAGCAACGAAGACCCAATGCAGCCAAAAAATAAAATTAATTAATTAATTAATTGAAGAAAAGAATGACCTCAGCTTTCATCTTAAGAAATAGAAAAAAAAAAAAAGTAATTTGAACTCAAACAGCAGAAAAGAAATAATAAAGACCAGAGTGGAAATCAGTAAAATAGTAAACAAAAAACCGTAGAGAAAATCAGTGAAACCAAAAATTGATTCTATGAGAAAAATCTATATAATTTTTAAACCTCTAGTCAGACTGATAAAGAAAAAAGGAGAGGGCTTCCCTGGTGGTGCAGTGGTTAAGAATCTGCCTGCCAATGCAGAGGACACGGGTTCGAGCCCTAGTGCAGGAAGATCCCACATGCCGCGGAGCAACTAAGCCTGTGCGCCACAACTACTGAGCCTGCGCTCTAGAGCCCGCGAGCCACAACTACTGAGGCCCACATGCCACAACTACTGAAGCCCACCACAATGAGAAGCCTGCGTACCTCAGCAAAGAGTAGCCCCGGCTTGCTGCAACTAAAGAAAGCCCGTGTGCAGCAGCGAAGACCCACCACAGCCAAAAATAAATAAATTAATTAATTTTTAAGAAAAAAGAAAAAAGAGAGAAGACACAAATAGCAATAAGAGGAATAAGAGGTGATATCACTACAGTTTTTGCAGATACTGAAAGGGTAATATGGGAATATTGTGAACAACTTAATGCCAGTAAACTTAACAACTTAGATAAATTTATTGAAATACATAAACTGTCAAAGCTCATTTAAGAATTAGAAAAAAAAGTAGATAATCAGCATAGAGTTATATCTATTAAAATTTTGAATTTGTAGTTAAAATCCATCCCACAGAGAAAATGGTGGCAGTAGCCAGATTAGCTTGGTGAGGACAAGTCTTGTTGAGCCCGTACACAGTCTTTTACCCTGTCACCATGGCCACTTTGTAAAGGGTCTATTGACCAAGCACTAGAGAATCTAAGGAAGAGGCCATCTGGTGTCCACAGGTTGGGTCCTGTTGTCCTCCTGATGATTGAGTCTCATCTACAACAGATGCCCTTGAATGATTTACACTCTACGTGTTGCAAGAAGTCCATCTTTCCCCTAGACCTCCTTGTCACCAATCTTCTAATCTTGTTCTTTCTAAATTCCTGACCAGCTGACTATCCTATTAGTGAGTCAAGTTAGCTCTGTACCATAGTTAGATCTGCAGCAGAGTACTGCCCACTGGAGAATATCCCTTCATTGCTGGCTTTTGGAGCCACTCCAGAGTCAGCTGTGGTGCAGCAGTTACCCACTTCTTGCTGGTTCCAGCACGTGTGTAGATTCATCTGTAAAAGAAGCCTGTGGGTTTTTTTCCTCCACTAACTTATATGTGTTCCCCTTGAGGGCATAGGTAGAATGTTGTAGGAGATATAATCAGGCAGTGGCATTGGCTACAAGAGGAGTCCAGTAGTCCACTGTGCCTTTGGACCCGCCCAGTATATACCATTTCCATTTCACAATGGCAGGCTGATATGCCTCTCCAATTTTATGGTTCAGTGAACCAGGTAATACCCAGTTTATGATAAGTACTTTGAGTTGATTGAATCTCCCCATGTCTTGCCCTCCACCTGTGCTTTATCCTATACCACCGCCAGTGATAACTTGCTTATTTGTGATGACACTGCATGCTGTGGATGGCTGGGGTCCCATTTCCCCCCACCAAGGAGGTTATCTGTGCCTTCCTCATATACATGAGCAACTCAATTCTGGAATCCCATTTTAAGGCCATTCCTGATACCAGTTATGGTACCAGTCAGGTCCCAAAGGGAAATATAAAGGGCACACTCAGAGTAGATAATTTGAGGAGAGTTTAATAAAGGAGCTGTTTGCAAAGGCATGGACTGGGCATAGAGAAACCAAAAGGGATGTGCAGTAGTCCAGTTTTGGCAAGGGGAGGAGATGTGGAGGAGAAAACAGATAATATCTATCTAGAACACAATCCAAACTAGTTTAAAGAAACGGAATATTCTGGCTCACATATCTGAAAAGTCAAACTGTAAGTCTTTTTTTTTTTTTTTTTTTTTTTGCGGTACGCGGGCCTCTCACTGTTGTGGCCTTTCCCCGTTGCGGAGCACAGGCTCCGGACGCGCAGGCTCAGCAGCCACGGCTCACCGGCCTAGCGGCACAATCCAAACTAGTTTAAAGAAACGGAATATTCTGGCTCACATATCTGAAAAGTCAAACTGTAAGTCTTTTTTTTTTTTTTTTTTTTTTTGCGGTACGCGGGCCTCTCACTGTTGTGGCCTTTCCCCGTTGCGGAGCACAGGCTCCGGACGCGCAGGCTCAGCAGCCACGGCTCACGGGCCTAGCGGCTCCGCAGCATGTGGGATCTTCCCGGACTGGGGCACGAACCCGTATCCCCTGCATCGGCAGGTGGACTCTCAACCACTGCGCCACCAGGGAAGCCCTAGCTGTAAGTCTTAAAGCAGGGGCTCAAATGAGGTCATCAGTATCTGGTTTTTCTTCCATTCACAGGCTTCATATACAGGCAGGATCTCCTGTCATGCTCCAAGGTGGCTTCAGAACTTACAGCCTTTTTCATTCAAGCACAGTAGGATCTATCAAAGGATTCACTGGTTCTCGTTGACTCTGGTTATATCACTTGGCATGCCTGAACCAATCGTGCTGCTCAGCATCAAGGAGAGGTGTTGTTTGGTGTAGATATGTGTCTGGAGCTGGGGCTGAGAAAATCAGGGCATGGAGCCTGGATGAGGAGGAGCAATATTGATGCTGGGTAGCGAAAATACCATGTACCCTGTATCTCTCTTCCCAGATATATGGGGCAGTGCTTTTCTGTCTTTTGTACCTATGAATCACCTGGGGATCCCATTAAAGTGCAGAATTTGATGAATTAGGCCTGCAGTGGGGCCTGAGATTCCTTATTTCTAACAGATGATGTTGATGCTCCCAGTCCAGGGACCACATTTTGAGTAGCAAGATTCAATGGCTGCATAGTCGAATGTGGTAGCCACTGGTCCCATGTGGCTGTTGAGCACTGGAAATGTGGTTAGTCTAAATTGAGATGTGCTGTAAGTGTGAAATACACCCTGCATTTTGAAGACTTAATATGAAAAAAATTAAAATGTCATCAGTAGTTTTTATATAGATACATGTTGAAATGATATTTTAGATATATTTCATTAAATAAACTATTAAAATTAATGTCACCTGTTTCTTTTTATTTATTTATTTATTTATTTTGTGTGTGGTACGCGGGCCTCTCACTGTTGTGGCCTCTCCCGTTGCGGAGCACAGGCTCCGGACGCACAGGCTCAGCGACCATGGCTCACGGGCCCAGCTGCTCCGCGGCATGTGGGATCTTCCCAGACCGGGGCACGAACCCGTGTCCCCTGCATCGGCAGGCGGATTCTCAACCACTGCACCACCAGGGAAGCCCCACTTTTTATTTTCTTTAACATGGCTACTAGAAAATTTAAAAATACATACGTGGCTCACATAGTTCTGTTGGATAATACTGCGTTATCCAACTCTTGAAGGAAGTAACTCTTGAAGTAGATGAAGCTGGTGTTCTTAAACCATTTTCACTTATGATACTCAATCAGAAGAGTGAATAAAGCAGAGACCTCATGAGAATTAACCTCATGGGTCCTTGGACTTGGTGCACCCTCAGGACCTCATGACCTCGGGTTAGGTAATTGCAGGTTAAATTGATGCATAAGTTCTTAGGACAGGAGATAATGCTTGAGGGCATTATGGTAAGTGAAATAAGTCAGACAGAGAAAGACAAATAATGTATGATCTCACTTATATGTGGAATCTAAATAAACAAAAAACCAAACTCATAGAAAAAGAGATCAGATTATGGTTACCAGATTGTGGTTACCAGATTGTGAATGTTGTGGGGAAGGGGAATTGAAGTAAGGTGGTTAAAACGTACAAACTTCCAGTTATAAGATAAACAGGTATTGGAGATGTAATGTGCAACATGATGACTATAGTTAACAATGGTGTGTGATATACAGAAAAGTTGGTGAGAGTGTATCCTAAGAGTTCTCATCACAGGGAAAAAAAAATCTCTCTTTTTTTAAAAAAAATTAATTTAGTTTTATTTTTGGCTGCATTGGGTCTTTGTTGCTGTTCGTGGGCTTTCTCTAGTTGCGGTGAGGGGGGCTACTCTTCATTTCGGTGCGTGGGCTTCTCACTGCGGTGCCTTCTCTTGTTGCAGAGCATGGACTCTAGGCGCACAGGCTTCGGTAGTTGTGGCATGCCGGCTCAGTAGTTGTGGCTCGCAGGCTGTAGAGCGCAGGCTCAGTAGTTGTGGCTCACAGACTTAGTTGCTCCGCCTGCATGTGGGATCTTCCCGGACCAGGGATCGAACTTGTGTCCCTTGCGTTGGCAGGCAGATTCTTAACCACGGTGCCACCAGGGAAATCCCATTTCTCTCTCTTTTAACCTATTTGAGATAATGGATGTTAACTAAACTTGTGGTAATCATTTCACAATATATGTAGGTCAGGTTGTATACCTTGAACTTACATAGTGCTGTATGTCAGTAATATCTCAATAAAACTGGAATAAAAACAAGATGGAGGGCTTCCCTGGTGGCGCAGTGGTTGTGCGTCCGCCTGCCGATGCAGGGGAACCGGGTTCGCGCCCCGGTCTGGGAGGATCCCACATGCCGCGGAGCGGCTGGGCCCGTGAGCCATGGCCGCTGAGCCTGCGCGTCCGGAGCCTGTGCTCCGCAACGGGAGAGGCCACAACAGAGGGAGGCCCGCATACCACAAAAAAAAAAAAAAAAAAAAAAAGATGGAAAATTAAGTTTTAGTCATTGCATAAGCACCCAGGGGCTTTTGTTTTTACTTCTTTTTTATGTTAAATTTTTAAAAAAACTTTTTATCTTGAGATAATTACAGATTCACAGAAAGTTGCAAGAATAGTACAGAGAAGTTTCTGAACCTTTCACACAATTTCCCCCAATGGACACATCTTATGTAACTATAGTACAGTATCAAAACCAGGAACTTGACATTGGTACAATGTGTATGTACAGTTCTTTGCCATTTTATTACATGCAGGTCCTGTGTAACCACCACTGCAATCAAGATACAGAACTACTACCACACCTTAAAGAGCTCCCTCAGCTACCTCTTTATAGAACATCCATCCCCTTTTCCTGCCAACCATCCCTGATAACCACTAATTTATTCTCCATCTCATCCATTTCAAGTAGGATTTCATTTTGATTTATTTCTAGCTTTTGGAGAGTGTCTCTTTGTGCAGATATTTATGTACGACATTGTGTATACATAACTTATCTCAGTTCTACTTGTGTTGACATTACCAGTTTCAGTGAGGGGTAGAAACCTTTCTTCTCTTTAAGTCCCTGTACTCTCCCCTGTTTATAACTGTCTTAAATATTTTCTCTATATAAATTGAGAACTGCATCAGACGATCCATGAGTACTCAGGACAGGGGACGATGGACTGGACCTGGTAGGCTTTGATCTTTTTAGGAAAGAGGAAATAGAAGGGACCACAGGGTCCCTCCTCCCAGCCAGCAGTCACTTCATTTCTCCCTTTTGTTTGTGCAGTTGCGTGAAGTAGAAGTTACCACAGTACTCATCAACTTTTCTAATCTATCCTGCATACAACCACTAACCTTTTGCTTAAACCTTCAGGTATAATTTAGAAAACTCAAGAGAAAGAAAACATATTATTAAATTATTTTCACTCTTTTGTTCTTCCTTCTTGATATTCCAAGATTGCTTTTCCAATGATTTATTTTTTGCTTCAAAAACTTCTACTAGCTATTTTTTAAGGGGTGGGGGTTGCTGTTGACAAATTCTCTCAGTTTTTCTTCATCTGAGAATGTCTTGATTTCCTCTTCATTCCCGATTTTCTCTGCATATAGGATTTTTAGTTGACAGTTCTTTTTTTTTTTCTGACAGTTCTTTCAGCACTTGGAAAATGTTGTGCCACTTCCTTCTGACTTCCATGGTTTCTGATGAGAAAGTTGACATCATTCAAAATTATTTTTCCATTATAGGGAAGTTGTCATTTCTCTGGCTACTTTCAAGATTTTTCTTTGCCTTTAGTTTTCAGAAGTTTGACTATGATGAATCTTGATGTGGATTTCTTTGGGTTATCCTGTTTGGGATTTTATCAGCTTCTTGAATCTATAGGTTTATGTCTTTGCCATATTTGGAAAATTTTTAGCCATATTTATTTGAATATTTTTAAGCTCCACCTTCTTCCTCCTCTACTTTTGAGACTCCAATGACATAAATATTAGATCTTTTCTTATAGTCCCACAAATTCCTGAGACTCTGTTAATTTTTTTTCAGTCTATTCTCTCTCTATTGTTCAGATTGGGTGATTTCTATTATTCTTTCTTCAAGTTCATATTACTATAGAGCTCATCTAGTGACATTTTTCAGTGGGTTTTTTTTTTCAGTTTTAAAATTTCAGTTTAGTTCTTCTTCATCTGTTTTGTTTCTTTGCTGAGACTCTTCATTTGTTTGAAGTATGTTTGTAATTGCTCATTGAAGCATTTTTATACTGGCTGCTTTAAAATCCTTGTCAGATGATTTCAACATCACTGTCATTTTGGTGTTAGCATCTATTGGTTATCTTTTCTTGCTCAAGTTGAGATTTTCCTGGTTCTCAGTATAAAGAGTGATTTTCAGTCCTGGACATTTTGAGTATTATGTTATGAGACTCTGGATCCTATTTAAATCTTCTGTTTTAGCAGGCTTTCACTGATGCTGTCAGATAGAGGTCAAAGTTCAGGTTCCCCACTCAGCCGCTGTTGACATCCTGGGAAGGGGGTGTAGAGTGGGTGCCTAATTACTGCTGGGCCAGGGTGGGAGTTCAGGCTGCCCACTGATCCTCTGCTGAGACCACCCTGGCTGGGAGGGGAAGGATGCCTTGTTTTTGCCACACTCGTGGCTTCTACTGACAGGATGGAGGAGCACATTGCTTCTGGCAATGGTGACAGCCCTGACTCTCCACTGGGCCTTCTGACAGCACCCTGCAAGTAGGAGTAGAAGCCTAGGGTCCCCGTTTATCTTGGCTGGCAGAGTATAGGGAGTATTACAGTTTTTTTTCTGTGGTTTGACTGGAGTAGAGTAGACTGGAGTAGTCTAAAAGTTTTCTTTCTTGTAACTCTGCCCCTTCCTAGTCCTTTGGCTAGAAAGAGCAGGATTTCTTTCCTTTTTCATCTGTACCCATTTGTTTCTGGGTTGCTAGCTTCTCCAGTACTCAGTCTGAGATATCTGAGGCAAAAAGAAAACCATCGGAATCATTACCATGTCTCTCTTACTAGCAGCCTTCAGTCCCAAGGCTGCTAGTCAGACTCTCTCTCTCTCCACCCTTCAGAGTCTTCTTATTTTATTTATATATATATAATATATATATTACATATAATATATCTATATGTATATATATGGCCCGGGGTTTTTTTTTAAGCTGTACTTAACAGAGGGACTGAGGAGACGTGTTTATTCCATTTTGTCCTGGAACCACAAGTCCCCAGGGACTTTTAGACCATTTCTTCTGCCTCACCTGGTGAACAGCAGCCAGTGGGGACAGTGTTCACCTGAATTGATGGTGAGCTCCCTCCTCACCCACCTCCCTACCAGCCCAGCAGCCCTGCCTGTTTTTCTGTGATTCTGAGTTTGCCTTCTGGAATTTGAAATCATTCCAGCCTGGTTTGAGCAGGCATTTTCCAGTTTTCTACCACTTGCTAGTTCCCAGCCCCACCACTCAGAATTCTCCATCAACCAGAGGCCCACAGAGGCTGCTCCTGCACTGTTGCGGGCCAGAACTCTTCGTGTCTCTCAGGCTGGAGCGCATAGTCCCCTTTGCTACAGAGCGAGGCTTGCAATGCAGCTGCCGAGGAGCCATGGCGCTTCCCCGTTTTTCCAGGGTCAGTGGTCTGGTCCTTCTGACTCAAATGCCATGCAGTTTGTGAGAGTCCCTTTTAAGTTAAAGGAAAATATTTTGAGTTGAAGAAAATATTTTTGAAATACTTTTATTAAGACTCAAAATTAATGAATGATTTTTAAAAAAACCAGTGATCCAAGGTGAGATTTTTCAGATGTCTGGGAATATATTATCAAAATTTTCTTCCACTTCCCCATGAGATAGGAAACAATTATTTTCTGTTTCAGTCATTCCTAATGAATGATTTTAAGATATCTACCTTAGGGAGATGCAGCAAGAGAGACATTTGTCCAAGTGGAGTAATAACAATGCTTGCACTTTTTAACTTAAAACATTTTTTTATATTTTGAAAAATTTTAGACACACAAGAACAGAGAGAAGAAATGTACCTTCAATTTAATAACTTATATCTGGTCACATTTGCTTCATATAGTCTTTGTTATTTTTTTCTCTCTTAATTATTTAAAGGAAATCCCAGACATCATTCATTTCATACCATGTACTTCAGAATTAGTTTCTAACAAATTGAACATTTTCTTTATGTAACCACAATGCTATTATCAGATCTAAAAAAATAGTGATAATTCTTTCACATCATCTAATACCCAAATTTCCACAATTGTCTCAAGAATGTCTTTTTTTTTTACTGGTAAAATACATGTAACATAAAATTTACCATAGTAACCAGTTTTTAAGTATACAGTTCAGTATATTGTGATTTTTTTTTGTTTTTTTTTTGGGAAAAAAAGTTCATTTAATGAGCTCCAGGGAACACTCAGCCTGCTGCCATACTAACTCATGAATTACAATGGATTGTTGGTAAGCAAGACAAGAAAACAGGGAACAAATAAAACCAACAAAAATCAAGACATTGTTTCTTACTGAACTCTTCTCAAATTAGATCAAGGAATTATGGTTAAATGCCACAGCTGTAAATCATTTCTGCTCCTGGAGAGGTTAGAAAGGGCTTATAATATTTACCCTTTTTTTCAGACAGAATTTAGGTCTGAGCAAAACCTTTTGTGTCCTCCAACCTCAAAGTTTATTGGGGATGGAAGTCCAAATTTGCTGTCACATGCCATAAAAAGAATCTCATGAGCAGAGGGTCAAACTAATTTTGGAATATATGAATTATGCCCAGTGTTATTTTAAATAGAATTTTTTTCTGAGATATACATTTTAAAGTAATAACTAGAATTATGACTTATAACATTATACCAGAACATATAAGATTTTTAGAAATTTCATGTAATGTCTGAAGCATTTATGTTAACGTATTTCCATACAAATAACCCAAAGAAAGTTTAGTATTAGTTGTTTTTTTGTTTGTTTTTTTATACTGCAGGTTCTTATTAGTCATCAGTTTTATACACATCAGTGTATACATGTCAATCCCTATCGCCCAATTCAGCACACCACCATCCCCACCCCACCGAAAATAGATTTTAAACTAAAATATATAAATTTTTGACTGATCTATATGACTCTGGGTTCTGAAACATGTCACATGCATGATACATAACACACAGTGTCAGCCCCAGGAGAGCGAAAACACTCCAATGAAGCAAGCCAAAGAAACAAGTTTCAAACAAGGTAAAGTGATGTGTAGACCAGGATTTTTCAATTCTTTCCTGTCATGCTGAAGCTTCCCTCTCCTGAATAACAACACGTTTCCCTTGCCCTAGACACCCAAGAGTATGTCTCCTCTCTTGCGCATAAGAATCTCTAGAGTTACATATGTGTAGTAAAGAGTGGACCCAGCTGGCATACTCACAATGACCAAATTGTGTTGATCGTACTTTAAACCAATACATCGCTCCACGATGAAGTTGCAATAAATGATATATTTGCTTTCTAGACATGAATGAGATGCCTTACTGGATATACTCCAGGAATGCCAGAGAAACTGGAATAATTTACTGGTGAATTTCTTCCGGATAGCCCATGGTTTATCTAGAATATAATCTTTGCATATCTGGATCCTTCAAACTAGACCAAAGGGAAAATCTGGGCTGCAAGCTTCAATTAGAAATGTGGTATGCTGCTATGCTGACAACGGGTGCTCCCTGACCTGTATCTTCTGAGACCAGAACCCAGTGTGGTGGATGAGCAATTCATGAGTTGAACAAAAGAAGACCTCCTACAGGGCAGTGTATGTGTTCATTACAGGTATGGCACTTAGGGTTAAGTACCATAAGGACTACAAGAAACAAACAAACAAAAGTAACACATGAAGCATATATGATAAAGAGGCACCACAGTCCAGAGCACAGCTCTGGAATCACACAGGCTTGGTTCGAATCCTAGCTCAGCCACTACCATCTGTATACCCTGAAGAACAGTGGAAAGTTTAAATGTTGTTTTATCAAATTTCGAAAAAGAAGTGAAGAAAGAACCTATCTGCCAGGAAGGGACCTCGTGGGGTGCAGCATCCAGTCGGGTCAGGCTCTGCATCTCCTGCTCAGAAACCTTCGCCGCCTGGCTCATGGTGATGCTGGCAGCTGAGCAGCCCTGGAGAAGGTGCTCCAGTCTCCAGGCCTCGCAGCAAAGCTGGGGAGGTCCCCGGAGGAGGCTGGCCACACCCTGGCAAGCTCTGGGTGCCTCCTGCACTCAACTCTGAGCAGGCTCTGGCCTCTGGACCTCTTGCGGGGGAAGGGCTGGCCGATACATACGCAGTGATGAGGGGCCTGCAGAGCCGGTGCCCAGGCAGGGTGAGCTCTGGAGAAGGCTTCCACAGTCCCCAACAGTCTCCGCATGGTGGCCCATCCGGTGCCAAACACCTTCCACCCACAGCGAGAAGTCCCAGCCACTATAAAGTCCAGAAGGGGTCGGGCTCTGGGCCCCCGCCCTTTGCCCTTGGGCCGGGGTTTCTCCAGAGGCTGGCCTTGCATGCGCCCCCTGCCCCACCCGCCCTTTCTCTGTGACAGGTAAAATGGACATGTTACAAGCGCCAAGCTGAGCCATCCAGTGTCCAGTGCGTACTAGACCTTGAGAGGAGGTGAAGCTAGGGAGAAGCTCTCCCAGTTTCACACTCTATTCTCGGACCGCTTGGTGCACAACCGGTTCTACATGGGCAATTTACTTTGTAAATTTCGTACCTGGCTCCGCAGCCGCTGGCCCCACCGACCCCAGTGCCCGCCCCGCCGTGGGGCCCCGGTGGGCTGGCACCCGCTGGTTTTGCCCTCCTGGGAGGCTGCCACATCTGACCGGGACCACCCCGCTGCTCCAGAGCCTGCCTTCTCCCCTGGTCGCAGGCTGTCCCACCGGGATCTAGTGCCTTTATCGCATGGCTTTTACATCGCACCAGAAAGGCAGTATCCCATCCAGCAGGCCACAGGCCAGGAACTCCCGGCTGGGGATGCTTCCCTTGGTGAACTGGAGGGACTCGCCAAAGAAGCCCGTGCTGTCTGCTCATAATTCCATCATGTTCGGCCACTCGAGAGCCATCAAGATTCCTCCACTGGGGCACAAATTTACCCTCCTGCGTTCGCCACCTGAGCAATAGTCAAGGTTAGGAAGCCGGTACCATCCAGTCACCTCCCACTTCCTTCCCCAAAGGAGAGGGAGGTGAAGGTCCAAGAAGAGCCTCAAAGAGGCATGGCAAAGATGGAGGATCACACAGAGACCAAAGGAGAGGACGATCGGAAGAGGGGCCACCGTAGCAATCAGGATATACCATTGACATCTAGGCCCCAGGAGACCAGTGGAGTCCTCACTTCCCTCAAGTGCGATCCTGAGCCAGTGGACCTCCTTCCCGAGCACCCAGAAGACAACTTGAGTGAGAACGCCCAGATGTCTCCAATGAGTTCCTCCTCAGAAAGCCATGTCATCTGCTCAGATGGAGATCCTGGAGATGTCCTGCCTGCTTGGAAGCCTGAGTCCCATTGCCATTGTGTCCTCTGCTCCAACCGCATGCTGCTCCCTGCTGCTGGAGAGGCCAAAAAAAGAAGTGCTGGGTGAAGACAACCGGCCCAAATCACCAGGCTCACTGATGTCTGGAAAGGAGCTGCAGCGTGAAAAATCTTCAGACATCCCATCAAGAAGCTCCTCTTCCCTGGTATCTACCAGCAGTAGGCCCTGCAAGCGGAAGATTCCCCTGCCGCTTTTTCTGCTGCTGCCGGGACTGAGGTCGCCCCTGCCGCTGACAAGGGATCGAGGTGAGTGGCCCCCTCCTCCTAAGCTTCCGTGCCTAGCTGCTGCCAAAAACCCAGGCACCTTTGTTAACATAGTTAAGTCTCTCTCTCTCAGAACTAGCCCATTTAGCTCCGGGTTCCTTAGCGCACCCGACGCACTTACACAGCATTTAAGAGCTTTGCACAACTGGAAGGTCACATCTTTATTTCTTATCGCAGGAACACAACTTCTGTAAACTTTATTTCTGTCAGAACCTGTCTCGCCAAGCCGTGGCTGGAAGAAGCTCTGGATACAGATCAGGGGCAGAGGGTTGTCAGGAGCGGCGCCCAGTCCACCCCGCGGAGGCGGTCGGCGTTAAGTCCAGCAGGCCCTCCCGCAGGGAGGCGCGCACGGCGGGCAGAGGCTTCGAGTCCTGCATCTACCAGCAGTAGGCCCTGCAAGCGGAAGATTCCCCTGCCGCTTTTTCTGCTGCTGCCGGGACTGAGGTCGCCCCTGCCGCTGACAAGGGATCGAGGTGAGTGGCCCCCTCCTCCTAAGCTTCCGTGCTTAGCTGCTGCCAAAAACCCAGGCACCTTTGTTAACATAGTTAAGTCTCTCTCTCTCAGAACTAGCCCATTTAGCTCCGGGTTCCTTAGCGCACCCGACGCACTTACACAGCATTTAAGAGCTTTGCACAACTGGAAGGTCACATCTTTATTTCTTATCGCAGGAACACAACTTCTGTAAACTTTATTTCTGTCAGAACCTGTCTCGCCAAGCCGTGGCTGGAAGAAGCTCTGGATACAGATCAGGGGCAGAGGGTTGTCAGGAGCGGCGCCCAGTCCACCCCGCGGAGGCGGTCGGCGTTAAGTCCAGCAGGCCCTCCCGCAGGGAGGCGCGCACGGCGGGCAGAGGCTTCGAGTCCTGCAGCGCGCACAGGTCCTCACAGCGCGAGAAGAGGTCGACCGCGCTGTCCAGGCGCAGCTTCACCGAGTGATCATGGCCCGAGCGCGGCCTCGGGGACGCTGGCTGCGGACACGATGCCCACACCCGCCTTGGGGCCACGGGTCGCCTCCCGGCCCCTCGGGCGCCCATCGCCCGGCGGCTGCGGCCCCGCAGCCTGCGCAGGACCGGCGACGCAGGGCCACGGGCCCCAGCTAGGCCGGCCCCTCGATGCCGCGCTGCCGCGCGGCCTCCCACCCACAACACCGGCCGTTGGCGCCGACCTCATTGGCCTCCGCGCCGCGGGCCAGTATATTAATTTTGTTTTTTGTGTTTTTGGTCACAATTTTTTACAACCATCTCCAGAACACTTCATTGTGCAAAACTGAAACTCTGTACCCATTAAACAACTATTTTTTCAGAATAATATTTGAAATTGCCTTTTAAAAAAATTGAAGTATAGTTAATTTACAACGTTGTGTTAGTTTCAAGTATAGTGGAGTGATTCAGTTTTATGTGTGAGTGTATGCATATATTCTTTTTCAGATTCTTTAAACAACTCTTCATTCTCTCCTTCGCTCAGGCCCTGGAAACCACCATTCTATTTTCTACCTCTAAGAATTTGGCTGTTCTAGATACCTTATGCAGGTGGAATTATATAGCATTTGTCTTTTTGCAACTGGCTGATTTCACTTAGCATAATGTCCTCAAGGTTCATCCATATTGTAGCATGTGTCAGAATTTCATTCCTTTTAAGGATGAATACTATTCTATTATATGTGTATACCACATTTTGTTCATTCATCTGTCAAGGGATACTTGGGTTGCTTACCCATTTTGGCTATTGTGAATAATGCTGCTACGAATATGGGTGTACAAATATCTCTTTGATATTTGCACCCTGCTTTCAATTCTTTTGGGTTTCCACAAAGAAGTGGAATTGCTGGATCATATAGTATTTCTATTTTTAATTTTTTGGGAAATTGCCATACCACAGCAAATGTACCATTTGGGTTTTTTGCTTTGTTTTGTTTTGTTTTGTTTGGCCACACAGTGTGGCATGCGGGATCTTAGTTCCCCGACCAAAGATTGAACCCGTGCCCCTACTTTGGGAGCACAGAGTCTTAACCACTGGACCGCCAAGGAAGTCTCAGTTTTCTGGGTTTTTTGGTAGTAGCCGTCCTAATGGGTATGAGATGGTATCTCATTGTGGTTTTGATTTGCATTTCCCTAATGATTAGTGATATTGAGCATCTTTTCATGTACTTTTTAGTCATCTGTATATCTTCTTTGGAGAGATGTCTATTGAAGTCCCTTGCTCTTTTTTTTTTTTTTTTTTTAGTATTTATTTATTTGGCTGCATCGGGTCTTAGTTGCAGCACGCGGGATCTTTTTTTTTTTTTTAGTTGCAGCATGCGAACTCTTATTTGCGGCATGTGGGATCCAGTTCCCTGACCAGGGATTGAACCTGGGCCCCCTACATTGGGAGCATGGAGTCTTAGCCACTGGACCACCAGGGAAGTCCCCCTTGCCCATTTTTTAATTGGGTTGTTTATTTTTTTGTTGCTGTCACATATTTTGTATGTTGACCTCTACTGGATATATGACCGCAAAATAGCTTTTTATAATTGATGTGTTTGAACCAGGATCCAACAGAGTCACACTATATTAGTATATTTTATTGTCTAATCTGGAGGAAATCCCTGTCCCTGTTTCTTTCCCTTGCCCTTGACTTGTGGCAGAATCCAAGTCCATTGTCATGTAGATTTGTAATTTTGTATTTTACCTTTGCTGCTGCCCTCCAAAATTTCCTGCTTTTGCCTTGGATAATTTCATCAGTGAATTTTCCCTTTAGGAAAAAGAATTTCTCTATCAAAAGTTCCTAGGGGATTAAAACAAAAATGAGAAGAGGAAGCTTTCTCGGTATCTGGGAACCTACCTTTGGGGAGGTGGGCACTGGAGGAAGGTGAGAGGGGTGTGAGGATTAGATGGGATTGAGCTGAGCGCATTCAGGTCACCATCTTGACCTGAGAGAACAGGGGCTTTCCCCATGACGTGACTGGTGTTGCCCAGAGAGCCCTCTCCATGACCAGGAGCAGACCCAAAGACGGTCCCCCCAGCCATGGGGGCACAAGGCAGATCCCATGGGCCCTGCTGGGACCACACTGAGGCTTTGTTCCCAAGGGGACACTGGAGAGGAAGGTCTGGCCTCAGGGGGACTTTCTAGGAGTCCTGAGTGTACAGAGGCAAGGCTGGGAAGCCTCCAGCATCCAGGAGGCTCAGGAGCCAGGACATGGTAATAGAGAGACCAGTGAGAGAAAAGCTGTAGTCGCTGAAAATATCTGGGCACTCTAAAAGGTCACCAGAGTTATCTCTGGGATTAGGATTATGGGTATTTTTTTCTTCATATTTTCTAATTTTTCTCAAGTGAACAGTAAAAATGTTGTGCATTCTATTTAAAAATAGGTCGATCCTTTCAGGATTAACACAGATATGCCCAAGGATGGCCATTACTGGTAACAACTGCATTCTCCGGAGATCTGTGATCTGGAGTGGGGACTCTCCAGACTCTCCTTGGAGCCTAGGAGAGCAGCCCCTCCCGCTGGCCGGGCCAGGACCCAGGAGTGTAGCACAATCCCCAGAAGACCAAGCTTGGCAGAGGCAAGCAGTGTCCCCAGCGTCGGTAGCTGAGCTGCTGTTTCCAGTTCTGCCTGCAGCCCTGGTGAGGATTGGACCCTGTGAGGAGGAGGCCCAGCCTTAAGGAAGTTCCTGGCAAACCCACTGGAACCTACCCAAGGGCCCAGTTTCGTGTACCCAGGAGAGCGTTATCCCAAGTAACTGCTTCCAAACTCCTTCCAGACACAAATGAAACCTGCTACTCCCAAAGTAGAGAACTCTTTATTATAAACCTAGGATACAGAAAGGGAAGTTATAAACAGAGGCATTTCTCAGCTCTCTTTGAAATTCTCACAATGAATACAAACAGGTGTGAAAGATACTTTTTTTTTTTTTAAGTTGTTAATTTTTTTTTGTCTTTATTGAGTTTGTTACAATATTGCTTCTGTTTCATGTTTTGGTTTTTTGGCCCTGAGGCATGTGGGATCTTAGCTCTCCCCCACCAGGTATCGAACCCACACCCCCTGCACTGGAAGGCGAAGTCTTAACCACTGAGTGCCAGGGAAGTCCCTGAAAGATACTTTCTTGAAAGAGTTTTAAAATACTTCCCAGTATCAAAGTGGGGATAGGTACCTAGTAGCTAAGTGCTTCATCAAGATCATGCAGAGAGGGGCCTCCAGTCCCTCTTGAGACCCTGAGGGAAGGTACTTGGTTTGCCCCAGCCCTTGCTGGAAGTGGAGCAGAGAAGGCATACATTTGCTATTAGATTTAGGGTCCCGGGTCCTATCCTGGCACAGAGACCTGAGACCATGACATTTTCTCCTTGAAGGAGAGCTTAAGGGAAACCAACGTACAAATCCCCCAAGGAGGGAAAAACAGCTGTCACAGCTAACTTGCTCTGTGAGTTCAAGCAGCTCTTTCCTTGCTCTGTGCTTCACTGAAGGCATAAATGCTGGCATAATGGGTCCTTTCCAGAGTCTGGTTCCAATGAAGAGGGAAACAGAAAAAGAATACAAGATTGTCCCATCTTAGTCCAGGGTTAGGCCCCCTCTCTGGTGGGACTGTCCCACCCAGCTGTTCCTGGCAGCTGTATCCAGGGAAATGTGTGCATGAAGATGCCTGTACGTGTCTGCATGAGGGTGCCTGTGCACGTATATATGTGTCTCTGTGTGTGAGCTTGTATGTGTCCATGTGCCTACAAGCTTTGGGGCAAGAGGCTCTTGTGTGGTCACTGTTTGTAAACTAGTCCAAGCAAATAACTTTGTAAGGCAATTAAGTGCAGAAGATTGGTGGGAAAGTTCTCTGTGGGTGGCCCAGGGAGGAAGGCTTCCTGCTCACACCACCATGGTGACCTAGCTCCAGAACCCAAACTTGATGGAGATGCCAGAAGACGGGATCCCATCTCATGCAGGGCAGAGCTGAGAGCAGGACCACAGGCAACCCATAGGTGGAAGTGAAAAGCAGCCCCAGACGCTCAGGCCAGTCTCTTGGGGACTTATCACAGGGAAGGTGTGCAGAGGCTGGGAGGAGTCAAAGAGGCAGATGAGAGGTGGACCCTTGGGGAATCAGGCTCAATGTAGGACCTCCCTATGCTGGGCCAGCCTGCTTCCCCATCTGTCCCCTGGGGCAGGAGGAAGTGGGATGTGAGGTGGGGCAACAGGGCCCCAAAGCATCCGTAGGCACCATTGTGGAAGCAGCTGCCCCAGCAGTGCCATGGTCCCAGCAGTGGCCAGCACGTTGCCCAGGCAGCTAGCTCTCTCTCAGCCAAGATTTGTCTCCTGTCCCCAGGAGACTCAGAACAGTGCTTCACCATTTCCCACAATCATTAGAACACAGCTACTGCCTGTTCCCCTCACCCTACTTAGTTCTCAGGTGGAGAAACTGAGGCCTAAGATGTGTGGATGGGTCAGAGCTGGCTCTTCTGGTCTTCCTCTTAGTCCCAGCTGGCTCTGGTTTTTACTGTCCTGGCTGATAACAGCAAGTGGGCGTGCCACTTGCAGCCACATGTTCTATGCAGGACATGAGATGTGACGTCCAGATATGTACAATGGCTGCAGCTGTGTCTGTGGAGTTGGCATGTCCAGGAATCAAGAGGCCAGTGGAGCACAGAATCCCCGTACAACTGCAGGTGGAGGCAGGGGTAGAAGTACACGTACAGGCAGACAGATGCACACACTCCCAGGGACTCAGGGCAGTTCAGGGCAGGGACAGGGCCTTGGCGAGGCGAGTCCAGAACCAGGACTTGGTGCAGGGGTTGGTGTAGTCGCAGACAGTGATGAACCGCAGGATGCTGGGGAACTCTTTCTTCATTGACTTGTACTTGATGGGGATCAGTCGCTTCTGATGGGCACCTGCAAGCCAAAGGGTACAGAGCTGGCACCAGGCGCTCACAGTGGGGTGGGACCAATCCTCAGTCCAGGGGTTAACAACATCCCTCTCCCAACTAAGCACCCCTGGTACATATTCACCCACACAAAGGGCACTCATGTGCATGCACACTTATGTGCAGAGACCTGCCCAAGTTCCTTGATGCTCTATCCGTGGCCCTTGGTGAGGGAAGGCTGGCATCTTGAGGCCCCGCCCACTTCTCTGTGGCAAGGGCAGGGCTGAGCTTACCTGGAGAGAGGCTGAGTGCAAACTTAGTCTGGAAGTCACATTCCTTGCTTTGCAAGTAATCATCAGAGACAACCACCACCATCCGACGGCACCTAAGGGAGAGCGGGCAGGCTGTAGACACTGAGGTGACCTAGTTCAGCATATCCCCAGGGGACAGCCTTGGGAGGAGCCCACTGTGCCCAGGCTAGACAGGGTCCAAGTGGGAGGATCCCAGCATTGGGATCCCTGGCAGGGCTTTGTACACCCACCCACTTGCCCCCTGGCCAGCTAGCCAACCTCTTTTCAATGAGTTCACTGGCGATGGACCAGACGCAGGTGCCAGGCAGGACGTCGCGGTCAGACACACACAACTTCAGCCGATGGTTTGTCTGTTCCAGCTCCCGGATCATCTCCTGTACAAACTGGATATCGCTGGGGCAGTAGCAGATGAAGGCGTCAAAACGCTCAGGCATTTGCCCTGGGTGCAGAGCACAAGGGTGATGGTCAGAGCCCTACAGGAAGGCTGGGGAGGAGCCCAGCCAGGTGCCCCCAGCCTAAGCGACCGTGATCCTGGCCCCTACACAATCCTGAGATGACATTACTCAGAGAAAGTGCCTTTCCCAGGAGCGGAAAGATGAGCACCTCCTTACCACCCCAGGCCAAACCCTAAATTGACCATGAGATAGACACATCATTTCATGAAAATCTCATACCAAAACCAGACGTAGAACTTTATTATTCCCATTTCTTAGGAAATTGAAGCTCAGAGAGATTAAGTGACTTGCCCAAGGTGCCACAGTCCATCTGCTTTCAACATCCATGCTTTCAACACCACAATGTCCTATGGCCCAGGGGGGCAGTACTGGGCCCTTACCCAGGGGGTCATCGCAAATGGTGATGCCCGCTGGATCTCTCGTCCGAGGGATGCTGCTGTCTACAGAGTCCACCTGTAAAGGCTTCTCAGATGCCTCCTGCTGCTGCTTCAGAATATACTTTTGGCAATCCTCCTCTGTGGGGAAGAGACAAGGTGTGGCCAGCTCCCAGCAGGTATCCCACGCCTCTACCCACGGTCAGGATCCAGCCCCTGTCCCACCTCCCTGGCTGTGTTGTCCTCCAGGGCTTCTCTAGCCCAGTGGTGCCATCACAGTTCAACAGCTGTGAAAAGATGACCTTCCACCTGGCTCTGGCCATCCTAAAGGGATGTCAGTGGTGTTCTGGCCATGAGGGAAGCCATCAAGGTCAGGCTTGTGTCTCTATCCCATTGCTTTCCCCGCCCCCGCCCCCCCTCCAGCTCCAGGCTCCTGAGAATAGAACCCAAGGTATGCTTCTTCTAGGATCCACAGCTGATGTCAGCAGGGCATGGAAGAAGAGCTCAGGAGACCTGGTGATTATGTGCAGCGAGGGCAGCAGCCCCAACCAACTGGGCCACTGTCCCCATGCCTGTGCAGGTATGTGTCAGCAAGTGGCAGGAAGGGGTGCATTTTCCAGGGACCTGAAGTTTCCAAAGACTGTCAGCTTTCAGTCCCTTACCTGCCTGTTGCTCTACATACTTGAAGCAGTCCCAAGCCCCCCACAGAGGACCCCTATTCTGACTCCTGGTCCTATGTGAATGCCTTTGTCTAAGCTGTTTCCTTGTGCCTTTCCCGGCCTTCGCCTTCTTTCTCTAGTCCCTATCATCCCACGTATTGAAAGAGGGAACTGGTCTTGCACGTTTCCCCCTTTTCAGGCTGCCTCCAGTGTCCCCCTTGCCACCCCAAAACTACTCCCCCCCTCCCCGGCTCTCCCCGCCTCCAAGATAGGAAAGGTGGGACAGATGCTGAGGCCAGTTATGGTCAGCCCCTTCATCCCCACCCCCACCTCGGATATGAGGCCCGGAAGGGGGCGCTCACCGATGCTGGGTCCCAGTTCCATCAGCAAGTCGTCGCGGCCCAGCTTGCCGAGCAGCTCGAGCAGGCGGCCCACAGAGGCGCCGGGTCGTCCCTGCCAGTCGTCCAGCAGGCTGCCCGTGGGGTCGGCATGCGTCTCCAGCCGCCGGATCTCCAAGTACTCGAAGCCCATCTCCTCCGCCAGCGCGGTCCAGTCGGCCGCCACATGCGCCCGCAAGTTTAGGAAGAGCGACAGGCGGCGCCGCACTCGCACGTTGAGCGCTGCCAGGGGCAGGGAGGACAGGGAAGGGGTGGGGGGCGCGGAGCCCGCATCCGACCCTCCTTCAGCCATGGCGGGCCGTCATGCAGAGGCGCGTCGTGGGTCTGCGCTTCCTCCTAACCCTACCGCCACCCCGCCCAACTGCCCCGCCCCGCCGGTTTCTCTTTCGAAGCGACGCCCCGCCCTACAATCTGGAGCCCCAGTAGATGTGCGGAAGTGGGGGGCGCCCCACCCCTGCCCTCGGGATCTCAGGGGACTGGGAGTGTGGGGACCGGGAACCTACCTTTTAAGGTCTAAGGAGCTCCATCTATCTGTCCAGGAGGGTCTGGTGCGGCAGTGGGACGATGACCTTCCTTCCGGTGTTATAGGAAAGAGGTGACTTGCTCTTTGGCATCTGGTGGACTTACAACCTTTCCATTAGGGATCTGAGGGGTTCATACGGTCCTGCCCTCAGGGATGGCGGGGAAGGGGCAAGGGGGCAGGCATCGGCTCTACCTCCCTCCACCCCCCCTCCCCAATTCTGGTAGAGCACACAATCCTGCCCTTAGGAGTATGGGGAATCCCTGGCTGTACACCCAGAGTTGGAGGTGGAAAAGGGCATATTGCCTTCTGGAGCCAGAGGCATGCCACGGCCCTGCCCTTGAAAAGTGGGGGGCACGACCCCACCCTCCGTGTTTGAGGGTAACAGGACACCCTGGCCTTCCTGTCTGAGAGAAACCCAGCACTACCCTCTGGGGTCTAGGGAAAACATTGCCATTGGGAGTCAAGCGGGCACCTGGCCTTGCTTTTTAGGGGGCAGGGGACATCGTCCTGACCTGGGGAGCTTTGGTTCATTCACTCATTCAGTAGGTATTTATTGATCACCTATTAAGTGTCAAGTATGTTGCAGGCATCCTGGATACAGAGTCCTTCTCTGACTTGGCGGAAACCCCAGCCTAGCGGGGGAGGTGGGCACTAATCAAATTATCCCAAATGACTGTAAAATTGGTTTTAAAAAAAAAAAAGTATGATACTCTTTCTCCAGATAGGGGGCTTGTCACATCTCCGGCACATTTGTACAATCCGTTCTCCTGCCACCCCAGAATCCCAAATTCCCTCAGTCTTCTCGAAAGACTTCCCAGGAGAGCCCAAGCGCGTCGGGGTAGGCTCTGGGGCATCTCAGAATTATTTAGGTCCCCCAGCTTGTGGGAGACAGCAGAGAAGCCTAGGCAGAGGGAAGAGGAATTATAGTCGCTGGTCCCTCTTTCCCGGCAAGAAGCTGTAGGCGGCGCTCCTGACGAACCTGCCTTCTGTTTGGTGGCGGGCAGCGGGCAGAGTTGTAGGGAAAGGGACCCCTGGCAATGGTGAAATTTGCTTCAAGATACCAATGGGGCTCTTGGAGACCCGCCTCGGGTTTGGCAGTAGGCGGGGCTGCAAGCGGAAATGTTTCCTGTCTGTATTTCTAGGCGGGGCTTCAGAAAAGCCCACCTCCTGGGAGGCAGCCGCCTGAGGCTACTGTAGGCGGGGCTTTGAGGAAAGACCCTCTTGGGTTCAACTTTAGGAGGTTCCGTTTGCGGCTAGGGGCGGGACCTCAGGCAGACTCGCCTTCTGGTTGTCTGAGGCAGGGAGGTGGGCGGGACCTTAGAAGGAAGGGCCAGTCAGACCCGCAGGGTTGTGGGCGGGGCTTAGGATAGAGGAAGCGGGTGGTCAGAGGTACGGTTCCGCGCCTGCGCGGGCGATGGTCTGTCGATTGCTCTCTTCTTCTAGCTGGTTGGGGCTTTACTCTGCCGAGCTACGAGATGCGAAGACTGCAGGTGGTGCTGGGTCACCTGAACCGCCAGCCCGCTTCGGGTCCGGAGCCGGCGCCGCGGGCCGCGCCATGTTGGAGCAGCGCTCCGCAGAAGTCGGCGGAGGATGTAGTGGTGGTGCACGGGCGGCGCACGGCTATTGGCCGATCGGGCCGCGGCGGCTTCAAGGTGAGGCCCCTGGGCTCGGGCGCCGCGTGTGAGATGGCGGCCCGGGGCGGGCTGGGGTCTGGCTCCTCTGTTCGATAACCCTCGGCGTCGGCGGTGGCTCCGCGCCCGAGTTGTGACCGCTCTGTCCCTCTGGGGTGGGGCTGGGGGAGCTGGGATCTTGGGAACCCCGAGCACCGCCGCCAGCCGCGCGCTTCCCGCTGCAGGACACCACCCCCGACGAGCTTCTCTCCGCCGTCATGACCGCGGTTCTCCAGGACGTCAAGCTGAGCCCGGCCCAGCTGGGAGATATTTGCGTGGGTGAGTGCACTACCCGGACCCTGCGCTCGGTTCTCGCCTTCCCATTACGCCGAAGCCCTCCTCAAACACCAGGCACTTTCCAGGTGTTTTCCCTGAGGGGAATGGCGATAGACTTCACGCAGCTGACTGTAATCGTCCCTTTCGGGCTATAGACTCCACCGCCCCACCCCCGCCTCCAGGCATTTTCTGTGCCCGCTCCAAGCACATTCTGCGTACTAAGTATGATGGAAAGCAGGGATCTCAAGTGAGACATTTCAACGCCAGGGTCTTGGCGCAGGAGTTTGAGAACACCCTAAGAGACAGGAGGCTAGGGTTCTGTACCCATCCTTACGTACTATCTATGCCAGGGTAGAACAGAGGGAGTTTGGAGCATCAAAACCCATCTAGTCGAGCCCCGCATTTACAGATGGAGAAACTGAGGCAGATGGAGAAAACTGAGGCCTGGGGAATTTGCAGCAGAGCTTGGACCTGAATCCAGGACCTCTTGACCTTCAGTCCAACCCTTTTCCCCCAACTCTGCTCCTCTAGCCTGGAAACATAACATTATATGGTAAGAGTCACGTCACATAAGTGTCAGCCCTAGATGGGGGATCACTGTTCCACCCCTGGAGTGCCAGCAGGGCTTGGTGGAGGACACTCAGGGCAAGGTGTGCATTTCAAAAACACTTTCCTAACTGACAGAACTACTTCTTCAGACTTCAAAATTTGCACTACATTCTTCTTTCCATGTTAACTTTTAAAGGCAGGCGACCTCCCCAGTGTGTGCTGATTTGGAAAAGCAGGTTGCATGGGCAAGGGAGCTTGGGCCTCTCAGGGACTGGATCTAGTGTATGGCCAGGACAAGCTGCTGTATAGCTGGCTGCCCCTGCTCCAGACCTTGAAATTCCACTGTTTCTGAAGGAAGATCTGGAATGCCCCCCTCTTGGTAATCACAGCTGTACCTTAGTGCCTGGCACTGAATAAAGGTTTGTTGTCCACAGGAAATGTGCTTCAGCCTGGGGCCGGAGCATTAATGGCCCGAATTGCCCAGTTTCTGAGGTAAACTTTTCCAGTTCTTGCTCTGGGTTGGCTATTCACGCTCTTGCTTGGGCTCAGGTCCCAGAGAACTCAGCCTGTTGGGGGGAGAAGATCAGGATTGGACACCAGACCTGGACACAGCCAGGGTCCTCAGCACCCTGCTTTTCTGGATGCTGCCTTTCCCCTACTTTGAAGGGAGGGTGTGTTTCCCAGCGCTGAGCCAGGACAGACGGCCTTTGGGACTGGAGCAAAAAGTTCTTTGTGGCCTGATTTTTCTTAAGCC
>NW_021146343.1:0-21470 GCF_002837175.3 Physeter macrocephalus
CGGGGCAGGGGGGTCTGTTTCCTTAACTCCTGACTCTCAGATGGAATTGTGACTTACCTTGCCCAGTGGAATGGAGCAGAAGTGACATGTGACTACCCAAGGCCAAACCTTTAAGAGGCCTGGCAGCTTCTGCTTTTCCTAGTGGAATTCAGTCTCCGTGTAAGAAATCTGACTGTCCTAAGCCCCCCTGCAGTGAGAAAGCCCAAGCTGGCCATTGGGGGCAGCCAGGCAGAGAGAGGTCTGGCCAGTCTGCAGCTTTGCAGCCACCCCAGCTGAGGCGCCAGACAAGCAAGTGAAAAAGCGTCTTCGACTTTCCAACCCCAGCAGACACCATGTGAAGCAGAAGAACCGCCCAGCTCAGTTCAGACCATCTTGAAAAATGATGAAAACAATAAATCGTGTTTTAAGCCACCAACTTTGCGATGGTTTGTTACACTGCAACAGATCATTGAAACAGAGATCTTTGCTGGATACGTTAGTCAGGGTTCTTCAGAGAAACAGAACCAGTAGGAGGTACATAAAGAGATTTATTGTAAAGAATAGGCTTGTGTGATTATGGAGGTGGAGAAGTCCCATGATGTGCTGTCTGCAAGCTGGAGCCCCAGGAGAGCAGGTGGTGTAGTTCCAGTCTAAGGGCAGGAGAGGACCGATGTTCAGCTCAAGCAGTCAGGCAGAGGGAGAGTGAATACTCCCTTCCTCCACCTTTTTGTTCTATTCAGGCCTTCCGGGCAGTGGATGAGGCCACACTCTTTTCCAAAGTGGTTGATGAACTGAAGTCTGACATGTCCAGTAGCACGGTCACCTCACTCACACTCACCTTTTAATTTGGGCCAATGTATCAGGCATATAATGTTATCTTGTTGTGTTTTAATTTGCGTTTCCCTGCTTACTTAATGACGGTGAGCACTTTTAAAAACATATTTAGTATCCATTTGAATCTCCTCATTTAGGAAGAACTAGATCAAGTCTTTAAGTCCATTTTTTCCCTGTTGGGTTGTCTGCCTTTTTTTCTATTGATTTGTAAGAATTTTGGATGCATTTTGGATACTATCCTCTGTTTAGTATTTGATGTCTAGTATGTTATATTTTAATTTTCTTCTCTTATTCCATGGCTTGTCTTTTCACTTTTTATGATGTTAAAATCTCTACTCTTATACTCAACAATCTCTTGCCTCTGATGGGATATGTGAGCAATGTGTTAGACTGGTCTTGGGATTTAAAATGATGTTTTGGGAGAAGCTGATTTGCGACCTAAGTTCCCACCTCTCCATTCTTTGGCCATTAAGTAAAGCTTGTGCTGCTCCACTCTAAAAAATAATAAAATGAAATGAAATGATGCTTTGGAACACAGCATCACTTCTGTGATATTCCTGCCTAAATGCATAAGCTGAATTTGATCAGGAAGAAATATCTGACAAACCCAGATCAGGGACATTTTACAAAATAACTGATCCAGACTCTTCAAAAGTGTCAATGTCATACAAAACAAAGACAGAGGAGTTGTTACAGATTAATGGAGGCTAAAGAGATATAAATGAATGTAAACATGATCTTGAATTTTCTTCGGTTACAGAGGACATGACTGGGACAATTGGCAAAATCTGAATAAGGTCTGCAGCTAAAACATCATTAATGGGTCACTATTAAGACACTATTAATGTAGCAATGTTAGTTTTCTGGTTTTGATAATTGTACTGTGGTTATGTAAGAGAATGTCCTTGTTTTTAGTGAACACATACTGAAGGATGTCTCCAACTTGCTTTCAAATTCGAGGGAGAAAAGGTACTTACGAGAGAAGAATAAACTAAATATGGTAATATGTTAACATTTGGGAATACAGTGAAAGAGATATAGGATTTTTTGGTCCTATTCTAGCAATTTTTCTATACGTCTGAAATTATGTCAAAATAAAAAGTTTTTTAAAAATCTGTTTACCATAATAGCTGCTGAGAGCAGAGATTGGCAAAGTGCAGGAACTACAGATTTCTGCTGCAAACACAAACAACCCAAAAGAAAATGGATACAAAATTTAATGACACTCCAAATAAGAGGAAATCCAACTGGGCCGTAAACAATGTGCTTGATCTGATTAATTACCAGGAAATACAAATTAAAATGACAATGAGATACCACTACACGTTCACCAGAATGGAAAAATTCGTGTCTGCCAATATCAACTGTAGCCCCATGGAGCACTGGGAACGAACATCCGATGCCAGGTGGGCACACTTATTTGTTCAACCACTTCAGAAGATCGTTTGGCATTATCTAGTAAAGTCAGAGATACACATTCTGTTGCTGGGCAATTTCACTCTGAGACAGCAGCACTGTTCAAAATAGTCCCAAACTAGAAACAGCCCAACGTCCGTCAACAGGAGAATAAACTGTAGCACAGTCACGTAGTGGAATGTTACCCAGCAATGAGAATGAATGCACTCCACCTGTGCAGAACAACACAGATGGAACTTATAATATTGAGTAAAACCATGCGGTTTTGGTTTTTGTTGTTTGTTTGGTTGGTTTTTTTTTGCGGTACGTGGGCCTCTCACTGTTGTGGCCTCTCCCGTTGCGGAGCACAGGCTCCGGACGCGCAGGCTCAGCGGCCATGGCTCACGGGCCCAGCCGCTCCGCGGCACGTGGGATCTTCCCGGACCGGGGCACGAACCCGTGTCCCCTGCATCGGCAGGCGGATTCTCAACCACTGCGCCACCAGGGAAGCCCAAGCGTGCGGTTTTATTTATATAAAGTCCCCAGACAAACCCAGAGCTATATTGTTTAGGGCACATGTACAGGTAATCAATCCATGAAGGAAAGCGAAAAAGGGATTCCCGAAGCGTTGGGAGAGGTTTATCTGTAGAGGGAGGAGTGTGATGGGGGAAGGGTGTTTGAATGTGTCCCAGGTGCTGGCAATGCTGTTTCTTTACCTAGGTGGTGGCTACCCGGGGTTTACTTTATAACTATTTTTCAAGCTGTGAGTATATCTTGGATACTTTTCTGCATATTATATTGCACAATAAAAATGACTGAAATCAAGTATTAAAAACAAAAAAATCTTTGTTCTTCGCTCAACTGAAAGTGCTATTACAGGGCATGGACGCAAGAGGGGGCTCTAACTGGTGAGCCTTGGGAAAGGGAGGTTTCCTGGCAACGGAGAAAGACATTGAGCAGGTCGCTTCCTGAGAGTGGGTAAGCTGTGTGTTCTGGCTCCTGTACCTGCCAGGTGGGCCCGAGGTCCGCTTCTGGCACATGAAGCGTCTCTGTTGGTTCTGAGAGCGTCCTTGACCTTTCCTGATGAGAAGGGCTCTTCTTCCAAAGGCAAGGGAGGGTCGGCAGAGCCCGGGAGGCTGTGCCCTCGCATCGCGGATCTCTTTGCCTGCTAGAGTCAGGTAGTGATATCCGAGGGCCTCGACTGAGGGACCTTCTGCAGAAAACTCCAAACACGTCTTAGTGTTTCCCTCAAAAGAAAAGAAAAGAAAACAACAACAACAAAATACCGAACTGAAAAAACTAAGAAGGGGCTTTGCCCACAGCCTTCGAAGGCACCACGTCACAAAAAAAAGACGGCTTTTCAAGATTTGGGTTGTGGTTGGAGGTTTTCTGGATTGTTGACAAAACAGAAAGTTGTTGGGTTTTTTTTTTTTCAGAACGTTTTAAAATAAATTAGTAGATAGGTACATTTGAAGCTAAGTGGGGGTGGGTGATAGTAACACATACACACAGAATACATTGTTAAGAAGAGCTTTCCCATACTTTGTCTCACTTGATTTCACAGTCACTCTGGTATCACTCCATTTTGTAGATGAAGAAACTGAAGCCCAAAGATGTTAAATGGTGAGAAGTCCAGAACTTTCCTCCCAACACAGTTTACAAAAGAATAAATATTTACTAGTTTATTTTTCAAGGGGAGAGGCTGTTAATTGTCTCTAATAACGTAATTAAAATTAAAACAGCAGGAAGATAACTTATTTTCTCCATTAAATAAGCAAAACTATTTTAAATCATAATCCCTCACACTGGGGAGGCGTTTGGAAACTGGCAGTCTTTCTAATACTTAGTTACAGTGGAAACTAGTGGCCACTCTTTGGAAGAGCAGCCTGGCAACACCTAGCAGGAGCCATAAAAATGTTTCTGCCCTTCGATCCAGCAGCCCCCCTTCTGAGAACCTATCTGAATAACATAATTTGAAATTTGGGAAGAGTGTATGTGCAAATATTGGTGGCAGCATTATTTATGATGGCAAAAAATTGAAAACACAGGGGAAGAGTTATGTGGCCAAGAGAACAATCATAATTAAGTAACACTAGTGCCTCCATTTTTAAAATGATAATTCTGAAGACCGATGAGCCATCATGGGAATTAGTGCTATGTAATATTTAAAAAAAAACAAAATGCAGCTACAAAATGGCCTGGACACTAGTCAAGTTTGTAAATACATAACATCCCATTGGTGTGGGGTAAAGTGGGGGAAAGAAAAGAACAATAGGGAGGTAGGATTGCTTTTTTCTTTTCTTTTTAAAAATTTATTTATTATTATTTATTTATTTATTTTTGGCGGCATTGGGTCTTTGCTGCTACACGCTGGCTTTCTCTGGTTGCGGTGAGCGGGGCTGCTCTTCGTTGCGGTGCGCGGGCTTCTCACTGCAGTGACCTCTCTCGTTGCGGAGCACGGGCTCTAGGCACGCGGGCCTCAGCAGTTATGGCACGTGGGCTTAGTAGCTGTGGCACCCGAGCTCTAGAGCACAGGCTCAGTAGTTGTGGCGCACGGGCCTAGTTGCTCCTGCGGCATGTGGGATCCTCCCGGGCCAGAGCTCGAACCCATGTCCCCTGCACTGGCAGGCGGAATCCCAACCACTGCGCCACCAGGGAAGCCCCTCTCTTTTTTTTTAAATTTAATTTATTGGAATGTAGTTGATTTACATTGTTGTGTTAGTTTCTGCTGTACAGCAAAGTGATTCAGTTATATATGTATTCTTTTTCATATCTTTTCCATTATTGGAAAAGGATATTGAATATAGTTCGTGTGCTATCCAGTAGGACGTTGTTGTTTATCCATTCTATATACAATAGTTGGCATCTGCTAATCCCAACCTCCCAATCCATCCCCGCGACCCTAACCCAAGGAATGCTTTTTTCCTGTTTTTTTGTCTGTTTGTTCTTTGGGTTTTTCTTTTTTTGCGGTACGCGGGCCTCTCCCGTTGCGGAGCACAGGCTCCGGACGCGCAGGCTCAGCGGCCACGGCTCACGGGCCCAGCCGCTCCGCGCGGCACGCGGGATCTTCCCGGACCGGGGCACGAACCCGCGTCCCCTGCATCGGCAGGCGGACTCTCAACCGCTGCGCCACCAGGGAAGCCCCTCCTGTTTTGTTTTTTTCATAACTTTTTTCTCCCCATTCACTTCCCCTCAGAGTTTACTTTTTCTTTTCCATTTTTTTTATGGAGTATTTTTCTCATATCAGTTGGCAATGTAATGCTTCCTTACTCCAGGAGAGTCAGAAAATGGAAGAACCATTGAAATACTCCACTCACAAAGAAACAATCTCTAGAAACACTTTAGAGCTGTGGTTCTCAAACTTGTGGTTTTAACCCAGTTTGCTGGGCCCCACGGGGAATTTCTGATTCAGTAGCTGGGGGTGGGGCTCAAGAATTTACATTTTCAGGGCTTCCCTGGTGGCGCAGTGGTTGCGCGTCCGCCTGCCGATGCAGGGGAACCGGGTTCGCGCCCCGGTCTGGTAGGATCCCACATGCCGCGGAGCGGCTGGGCCCGTGAGCCTGACCGGTGTGAGATGATATCTCATTGTTGTTTTGATTTGCATTTCTCTAATGAATACATTTTTAACAAGTTTCTCGGTGCTGCTGATGTTCCTGGTCCCCAGACCACACTTTGAGGACCGCTGCCCTCAGTGTGTAGCCTTCTGAAGTCTTTCTATGTGTCACACGTCTAGGTGCCTCGCCAAAAAACTATGAACATTTAGGTGGTTTTTCCGGGAGCGTTCTTGTCGCTAAATCTTTGGTGCATCCTTAATTATTAATTATCTGATTAATTAAGATTGTCATCATTATGAATTCATTATCTTAATTATTAAAATTATTAGAACTGTTTCCAAATCCATAAGTGGAATCATTGGATCAAAAGACCTGTGTGTTTTTCATGGTTTTAATATACATTGTCAAACTGCCAGCATAGAATCTAATGTTTGCTGTGTGCTGTGCAAATGTGCCGTTTCATTTAATCTCTAAAATTCATTAATTCATTCAGCATATATTCATTGAATGCTATTTTGTGCCAGGTATTTTAGGGACTCAAAGATGAACAAGACACAGCAATCCTATGAGCTAGAGACTATTACTATTCCCATTGTATAGATGAGGAAACTGAGACCCATGAGATGACTCGCCTATGAAGACACGGAGGGTAGTCGTACCTTGGGGCTGCTTCATGATTTGCACAAAAGAGTCACTGTCGGCTCTAGGCAGCCTCATGCTGCCTTGTTCCTCATGGAAGGGAATATTTTAATTTGGGGTGGCAACTCTTTTTCTTTTTTTTTCTTTCCATCATGCCCTGGAAAAATCAAATGAGGAAACATCCTGGCATACAGCTTAGGAAATAAAGCTCATCCAAAAGCTGCCAGGAATAAAAGCTAACAAAACTTTCTCAACTGAGTTTGATTTTCTACTCTTAAGAAATTAGGTAGAATTTGCCCCCTCTGATTCCAAAATTTGACTTGTTAGGAAAACTAACAAAAAGCATGATGGATGTGTTTGGACATGTAGCAATTCAGTGAGATCTTGTTTTTCACTTTCCTAAATGAACTCTATTTACAGCTGTTGATTGGGTAGCTTAGTGGTTAAGTGCAAATGCTTTGGTTTGACAAAGCAGAAAGTTTTATAATAAGTAAACTATTTTTTTTAACTCTTGGAGGTTCAGGTTCCTCATCTGCCAAATGGGTCTAAGAATACTTTCTTCAGAGATCTCTATGTAAGAGCCAAAGGATTCAGGGGTTGTGGTCACCATCTGTCCCTCTTTTAATTCATGAATCTGACCCAGGCACAGACCAGGTTGTTCCTGGAGGATGACACTGAACTACTGCAAACCCAACCACATGGTAGCCCCAACTGCAGTTGCTGTGTTGGATGTGGTAGCCTTGCTAAACAATAACATAGCTCCAAGTTCATGGTATCCAGCCATTGATCTGGCTTATACATTCTTTTATATCCCTAACAGGAAAAAGGACCAGAAACTGTTCACTTTTATGTGGGGCAGACAACAGTACACATTTACTCTGCAGCTCAGCCTATGTTAACTCTCCTGCCCTCTGTCCTAATATAGTCAGAAGGGACTGGACCACCTGGACATTCTGCAGAGCAGCACATTGTTCCACTCTGTTGGTGAAATAGTGTGAAGAGGACTCGAATAACAAGACATGGTTCCAGAGGGTAGTAGGTAAACCGTACAAGAATTCAAGGACTCTAGAAGATGGTCAGTTAACACTTCTAAGTTTCAGGGGCTCATCACATCAATAGTTTGGGGGGTTCAGTGATCTGGAGCATGCTGGGACAGCTTCTCCAAAGTAAAGGACATCTGATTGCATCTTGTACCTCCCACAATCCAGAAGGAAGCGCAGCGTGCTGGTAGACCTCTGCAGGCTGGGGTCGGTGTAACTGATACTTGGGAATTTTTTTTTTTTAATTTTATTTATTTTTGTCTGCATTGGGTTTTGTTGCGGTGCGCGGGCTTCTCATTGCGGTGGCTTCTCTTGTTGCAGACCACAGGCTCTAGGCGTGTGGGCTCAGTAGCGGTGGCACACAGGCCTAGTAGTTCCGCAGCATGTGGGATCTTCCCAGACCAGGGATTGAACCCGCATCCTCTGCATTGGCAGTCGGATTCTTAACCACTGCACCACCAGGGAGGTCCTGATACTTGGAAATTTTGATCCAACCTATTTTCTGAGTGATGTGGAAGGCTGCCATCTTTGAGCAGGTCCCGGGCAGAAAAGAGCTCTGCAGAAGAGCCAGGCTGTCCTGCAAGCAGTTCTGCCTCTTGGGCCATAGAACCTGGGAGAACCTATGGTATTAGAGGGAAAAGTTGCCACATTTTTATGGCAAGCCCTGATGGGAACATCACAACCCAGATCCCTAGAGTTCTGGAGCAAGGCCATTCACTCTGCAGCAGAGAATTATCACCATTTGAGAAAGTCCTCCTGGTGTGGGCCCTGGCAGAGATGGAGCACCTGACCATGGAACATGAAGCGACCCTGCAGCCCAAACAGCCCCTCACAAGCTGGGATCTGTCAGACCTACCATGTCATGAGGTCAGGTGGGCGTGACAACAGTCCAAAGTCAGATGGCACATCTCGGATGGGGCACAAGTAGGGCAGAGGGTACAAGTAAGCTGCACAGGCAGATGGCCGAGACCCCCATGTCATCCACCAGCACTGCACCAACACATCCCCTTCATCTCACACCTGTGGCTGCATGGGACCCCCATGGCCACCTGATAAGGAGGGAAAGGGCCAAGCTTGATCCACAGATGGATGTGTTTGGTATGTGGGTAGAAGCTGAAAATGGAGGATGGCCACACTGCAGCCTCATTCCGAAGTGACCCTGAAAGACAATAAATAAGGTGGACTCTTCCCAGTGGGCAGGGCTTTGGGCAGTGTATGTGGGCATGCACTCCGTGGACAAGAGAAGTGGTCTGAGGTAAGAATAAATACAGACCTCATGGGCAGTGGGGAAAGAAGGAAGGATAAATATTAGAAGACTGGGGACAAAGAGGCCCGGGAAAGAGGGATGTGTGTGAACCCACAGGGATGGACACAAAGTGTGAAGGTCTTTTGCACCACATGTTGGTGTCCATGGAAAGCATTCATCATTGAAGAGGTACTAATCAAGCAGAAAGAGTGATTCAGCTAGGTCAGCAGTCAGCTTCTGTTACTGGTCACCCCAGTTTTGGCACAATAGCCGCATGAATGGAGGTTATGTGGCAGGGGTAGAAGCTCTGCGTTCACTAAGAATGATCTGGCTACTGCCACTGCTGAATGTCCACTTTTCCACAACAAAGATTAACGTGGAGCTGCCAACATGGCACCACCCTTCAAGGAACCCACCAGTCACTTGGTAGCATGTTGATTACATTGGACATCTTCTACCAAGAAGCAATTTGTCTTGGGTGGGACTGACACATATTTGGGGTATGGGGTTACCTTTCCTGGTTACACATTCTCGGCCAATCTAAAGATATGCAGAGTGTTTGATCCACTGCCATTTGGTCTCAGAAAACATCACATTGGACCAAGGGACTCACTTTACAGCAAAGAAGCTGCAGCAGTAGACGTATGACCATGGGACCCACTGGACTTACCACACACCACATTGCCCAGGAACTGCTGATTTGGGGGAGGCTTTGGACTTATGAGGAATCCGGGGCTAAAACGTACATCCAAGCCAGTCAAACTGGGCCCCCAAAAGATAACAGGTTTTGGGTCTCTCCCCAACCCAGAAGTATTATCTCATTTCTACCCCACAGACCTGTAAGAAGGAGGGACTTTAGTTCTTAATACTCTCTGACTTGAATCCTTTCTCTCTTCGACACATGCAATAAATTCTTCCTGAAAGCTAATGTACCACCAGGCTCCCTTGAGGACCATTGGCCAAAAGCTGCTTCCCACAGACCTCCCTGGCCTGCCTGGAGGCTTTCTTGGTCAATACCTGGCAAGACTTCCATTCCTGTTGGGCCAAAGGCTCTGTCATTCCTTTCCCTTCCAAACATCTGAGCAGATCAAGATGCTGGCTTTCTAGAGTCACAGGCAAGACATCCTGGTAGGAGGTAGACTCACATTCAATTTCTCTTCTTCTCCCAGGAGGATTTTAGCTCTTTTCAATCCAGCCGTCTCTAGAAAACTCTATTCTGTGCCCCAAAGGCATGATCAGCAGAATACTGAGGAATGATAAGGTTCCTCTCAGTAAAAACCACTTTCCTCTTGGCTCCTAACTGGATCTGGCTTTCCCCAGAGGTGGTGATGATGTTATTTTGGAGGCGCTGGCTGCACTCAGGCCACCTTAGAGTGCACTGTGTGGCCCCTGGCCTCTGGCTGAACTGACTTGTCCTCTGTGAAGACCATGTTCTCACAGGCAATAGGGGTGAGGGAAGCAGTTAGGAACCTGAAAACCTGCCCTTCCCCTTCATAACCCCCTCCCCACCCCCCCACCCTGTTCTGTGGATGCTGTCCACAGAATTGCTGGGCTTCCCTGGTGGCGCAGTGGTTAAGAATCCGCCTGCCAATGTAGGGGACACGGGTTCGAGCCCTGGTCCGGGAAGATCCCACATGCCGGACCATGTTCTCACAGGCAATAGGGGTGAGGGAAGCAGTTAGGAACCTGAAAACCTGCCCTTCCCCTTCATAACCCCCTCCCCACCCCCCCACCCTGTTCTGTGGATGCTGTCGTGAAGTTTGTATATTAAAGAATTGCTGGGCTTCCCTGGTGGCGCAGTGGTTAAGAATCCGCCTGCCAATGTAGGGGACACGGGTTCGAGCCCTGGTCCGGGAAGATCCCACATGCCGCGGAGCAGCTAAGCCTGTGCACCACAACTACTGAGCCTGCACTCTAGAGCCCGTGAGCCACAACTACTGAAGCCCGCGGGCCTAGAGCCCGTGCTCCGCAACAAGAGAAGCCACCACAATGAGAAGGCTGCGCACCACAATGAAGAGTAGCCCCTGCTCGCCGCAACTAGAGAAAGCCCGCGCTCAGAAACAAAGACTCAACGCAGCCAAAAATAAATAAATAAAATAAATAAATTTATTTAAAAAAAAGAATTATGTTAAAAATGTTTGATAGGTCTAAAAAGGAAACACTTTAACTAGAAAGAAGAGATGCAACTGAGGCACCAACTTGTGAAAAGATACTCTGTGTGGATGGAGCATGCTCTTCCACGATTCACCTTAAACCAAAACTGTGAATGGGTGCTGCCTACAGTACATAGAAGAAGCAGACCTAGGGATCAGCAGGTAGAAGTAAGAGTTACTCCTTTCCTCGTACTCTGAATGAGCCACTGGGAGAATCTGGGCTTCCCATCCTCACAGCTCTAGGCTCTGTAGGTCTTGAGGTCTGGGTTCCCAGCAGGGGGATGCTTCCACCAGGATAAACAAGAATCCCACTAAACTTTCAGCTATAGCAGCTACCTGACTGCTTCAGGCTCCTTGTGCCAAGAGACCGGCAAGCAAGAAGAACAGTCACCCTCCTGGCAGGTGAATTGACTGTGACATCAGCAGGAGACAGGGCTGCTGTTACAGAACAGGACAGAGACAAATACCTTCGACACTCCAGGTGACCCTCCTGAGTGTTTCTTGGTTCTTCTTTGACCGATTTTGATGGTAAATAGACAGATGCAGCATTCATAACTAAGACGAGCATGGTGACCAGGGTCTCAGACGTCTCAGGGATGAAGGTCTGGGCTGTCTGGCCAGGTACGCCACCTTGACCACCAGAGGAGCCAGCTGATGGTTAGGGGATCTAGAACAGGTAGTAAGGAGGGAGATAATGACTATACCAGCTGGAGTGTGAGAGCTGTAGCTAATTCCACTAGCTGTAAGTTTCCCCAGAAAAAGAGATGGATCAGAATCCTGGAGATGTTCTCAGATGGTGTTAACTTATGAAGCAGGAGATCCAGATGGTATGGAACTGTAGTGAATGCTGTGGTGTGCATCCTGATCTCCCGCGGGACCGAGGCACCCGCCACCAGGAGGCTTGCCCTTTAACGGATGGGACTGTCTTTTTTTTTTTTTTCATTAAAAAAAATATTTATTTATTTGTTTGTTTGTTTTGGCTGCTCTGAGTCTTAGTTGCGGCACATGGGATCTTCACTGCAGCATGCGGCCTCTTAGTTGCCGCGTGTGGGATCTAGCTCCCCAACCAGGGATCGAACCTGGGCCCTCTGCATTGGGAGTTCGGAGTCTTATGAATGGGGCTGCCTTGTCTACATTTAGGACCCGTGCTTGGGGGCGGCCCCAGCCAATGAGTAGCCTAATCGGGGGTACAAGGGCCTGACCCCCCACCATCAATTCAGGACAGTTCTGAAGGTCTAGCCCACTCCCTTGCAGGTGGTGTTCCTGAGAGCGCTCTGCGGTAAAGCACCCGCGTGCAAACCTCCTCCTCAGAGCGTTTCCCGGGGAACCTGGCCCAACACACTCTGCACATCCTCCACCACGCTAGTTAGTATCAAACTGTCGCCAAGATGGTTGTACCAACTTCCATTCCTACCAGCAACGCCTGAGAGTTCCATTTGCTCAACATCCTTGCCAGATCCTGGTATTGTTAGGCTTTTTATTTATAGCCAGTCTGGTGGGTGTGAAATGGAATTTCATTGTGGTTTGAATTTACATTTCCCTGATGACTAAGGAGGATGAGCACCTTTTCATGGGTTTACCGGCCATTTGGATTTTCACTTTTTGGGAACAGCGCCAGCTCCTTTGCCAGTTCTGGTTTCACAGACCCCCTCATTTAGTGCTACCTACTAGGGGAGGGAGTGCAGGATTAAGCCCAAGGCGGACTTAAATGGCTTTCCTGGAGGCCAGCAACCTCAATGGATCCTTCATCCTCCAATGACTTGACATCTGAGCGGTGTGAGATTTGGTGGACCATTCCCTCTCCCATCACCTTCTGCTCTTGGCTTCCCTGACAGTGAACAAACCTAGCTTTCTCTGCCTCTCTGGCTGCCCGCTCTCTGTCCCCTCTGCAGGCTCGACCTCCTGCAAAGGCTTAACCATGAATTGTCGGGGTTCCTCAGGGAGTAGTCCTTGGCCCTGTTTTCACCTTACTCTGACCTTCTCTCTTTTTTCCAAATCCCCTCTCCACCCTTCTCCACTCTGCTCTCTGTTTTGGGGTTTTTTTTGGCCGCGCCGTGAGGCATGTGAGATCTTAGTTCCCCGACCAGGGATCAAACCTGCACCCCCTGCGTTGTAAGTGCAGAGTCTTAACCTCTGGACTGCCAGGGAAGTCCCCTCCACTTGGCTCTCTGCCTCAGGAAGCCGATTATATGGATACCTTGAGTGGGCTTGCTTGTTCTTTAATTTTGGATTGGGTTTTAGTTATTGCTGCATAACAAATTACATCACAATTTAGAGGCTTAAAAATGCCACCATTTTATTTTCTCTCATGATTCTGTGGGTTGACTGGGGTCATCTGGGGTCAGTTCTGCTCCACCTGACGTCACATAGGGGTAGTCCACTGGGGATTCAATTGGAACATCCAAGATGGCGCTCTCATGTCTAGCAGCTTGGTGGGGATGGCTAGAAGTCTGGCCTCAGCAGGACTGGGAAGCCTGAAACTCTGTCTCTTTCCAAGGCATTTCAGGGCCTCCCCATCTCCCTAAGGCCTTTCCCTCCCACAGTCCTTCTGGTACAAGGGAGCCAGACTTCTTATATAGCAGCTCAGGGTTCCTCAAACTGCAAAAGCTGAAACTGCCAGATCCCCTTAATTCATGGGCCCCTAGTTGGCACTGCATCACTCTGCTGCCTCTGTTGGTTAAACAGGTCACTGGACCAGGCCAAATATAGCATGGGAAGGGACTGCACAAAGGCATGAACACCAGGCAGCATGATTCCTTCGGGACCATCTTTGGAGACTAGCCACCACAGTCTCCTATCTCGTCCCCAAGCTCCCTCTCTTGTGCAGAATGAATGTTTTCCCCCACTTTCCATAACCCCCCAACTCTCATCCCATTTCAGCCTCAAGGGCAGGCCAGAAGTCTGGTTTCTCATCCAATTGTTGATGAGGCACTTGGGCAAGGCTCCTCTTGATCTGAAGACCTGTGGACTAGAGAGAAGTCATCTGCCCTGACGTACCCAACATACAAAGATGAGACAGGAACTGCAGCACCACAATGTACACTCACATTCAAAGGGAAGACAGAGCAGTCACAGGTCCATCACAATTCTGAAATTCTTCTGCTCCCTGGGAATGGTTCTATTTGGCTCTTGGCCTCTGAGTCATCCTTGTTTTACTTAAGAAATGGTTCATGTTTGCCTGATTCCTGTCCTTAGGCAGTTGAGAGTCACAGAGTCTACATTTTGTTTTATAATGTTTCTGTTCCTTTCTTTAAAAAATGTGTTTTTTTACCTTTTGACACCCTTCACCCATAAAAGTACATATAATGTGTGTATATATGTAGACATACCTTATATGGTTTTTTTAAAAAATAAATTTATTTATTTATTTTTGGCTGCGTTGGGTTTTTTTTGCTGCTGAGCGGGGGCTGCTCTTCGTTGCAGTGCGAGGGCTTCTCATTGTGCTGGCTTGTCTTAGTTGTGGAGCACGGGCTCTAGGCGCACAGGCTTCAGTAGTAGTTGTGGCTCACGGGCTGTAGAGCGCAGCCTCAGTAGTTGTGGCGCATGGGCTTAGTTGCTCCGCCGCATATGCGATCTTCCCAGACCAGGGCTCGAACCCGTGTCCCCTGCATTGGCAGGCGGATTCTGAACCACTGCGCCACTAGGGAAGTCCCTGTATTTTTATTTTACATATACACACACACACAATTGGCCCTCCATATGCACATGTTCTGCATCTGCAGATTCAACCATCCACAAACCGAAAATATTTGGAGAAAAAATTCCAGGAAATTCCCAAAAGCAAAACCTGAATTTGCTGCACTCCAACCATTTTTTTTTTTTCCTGCAAAAAGCTTTATTGTTTCCATTTGGTCTGCGGTGTGGGAGAGGGCTCCAGGCTGGTTAAAAAGCTGCCTAGTGGCGGCAGGCAGAAGCCCTGGCACCAGGGGGTTGTCACAGGGGTCGTCAAAGGCCGCTGGGCTCCAGAGGCTCCTAGTCGTTGTGGAGGGTGATCCTTTCAAAGAGATGCTTGTCCAGCCCAACCTGGGAGCCGGCCAGCCTGCGGAGGTTAGTCAGGTGGTCGCCCTTCTTCCTGATGAGTTTCACCTCCTTATCCAGGAAGTGGCTCTCCAGGAAGTCACAGAGATGGTGTCTGCGGGGGCAGAACTCAGAGCATGCAGATCCAAGAGGGCTCGGTTCAGGTTCTTCTCCAGGACTGTGGCGACTTCCACAGTGTTCAGGTTTTACCCCACTCATCTTGGGACGGCTTCTGTGTGTCCTGGAAGTGTGTGCGGCAGCCACGCCGGTTTTGCATCTGCAAGAGACCCTCTGCAGCCTCGCGTTTCTCCCCCACCAACTTGCCCAAGAAGTGGTCCACGGCCTCCAGAGCCACGTGGTCTCGGTGGAAACAGAAGGCCAGAGAGAGCTGGGTGTGGGAGGCGCGCAGGCGCGCGTTGACCCGGTGGTCGATGGCGGCCTCCACCGCAGGGAAATAATCCTGAGGAATGTGGGAGCTCCGCTGATCCTCAGTGAGAGAAACTCCGAATATGGTGTTGGTTGGTCCCTGAAGCTGAGGCTGGCTGAGAGGTTGGTGCCTAAGGTTGTGGCTGGGAAAAAAGTTGAAGGGTGGTTGGAGGCTGCAAGAAGGGGCGTCCCTGGAGGTGCTCTGTTCAAACACTGTAGAAGCTAGAGACAGATTTCCGGGACTGCCGGTGCACTGCCCCTCCAACAAGCATTTGCACAGCATTTACTTTGTATTTACAGCTACTTATATAGCATTTACATTTTATTAGGTGTCATAAGTAATCCAGAGAGGATTTAAAGTATACGGGAGGATGTGCCTAGGTTATATACAAATAGTAGGCCATCGCGTATATAAGGGACTTGAGTATCTGTGGATTTTGGTATCCACGGGGGTCCTAGAATGAATCCCCCATGGATACTTAGGTACAACTATATACATAGAATGTCTCTGTTCCTCTCAGTCCAAATTAGTAAAATGAAAGCTTTTGTGCATTTCCTACGTATCAAATGACCTGCTCCATTAGACAAAAGCCACACTTAACATTTCTTTCTGACACAGACCCTTTGGGCCACATGCAAGTGCTAAGGGATACGCCTTCAGAGATTCTTGGAAGCCTGTTGTCTAGCTGAGAGGCTCTACCTACGCCGTACCCTGAAATGCATCTGAGGTCTCAAGAGAGTCTCTTGTATCTACATCCTTGATCTGATCTTGACCCGGAGGCCACATTTCACGGGAAGCACCCTGTATTTGATCTTTGCCACCAGGTACCTTCCCTCCCCCAGGTTCTTATTTCCTTTGAGACTCTTTATTGGGCCGTAGATGTTGGGAATGAGAAACGGTCTCATTTTCCAACCTAACAAGCTTGAGGCAAGGAGCATTTCCTATAGATTCCTCTGGAATACGGAACAGCTCTTTCTTTAGCTCATCCTCTATCCATCCCTCAGCTAAAATGAACCAGTTGATTCTTTCAACATTCTGCCTTGAAATCTTCTCAGCCAAAGCAACAGGCTATGAACTGTACTTTCTGTTTTCCACGATATCACAGGGAACAGTTTTACTACATTTTTCTGTCAGTACGTAAGTTGCATCCCCTTTGGTCAGGCTCCCGTAACAATTTCTCACATTCTTCCACATTCCAATAACAATCTCTTCAAGGCCCCCTAGCCTCTGCCCATTGCCCTGTTCCTAAGCCAATGTCCCATGTTTTCAGTGCTGTTTATTGGAGCCCCCGCCTTGGATAGCAATTCCTGTATGGGCTGTCTGTGGCTGAATAGCAATCACTCCAAAGTCTAAAACAGCGACAATTTATGATCTCCCAGTTCTGTGGATTGACCAGCTAAGCTCCACATGATGGCTGGGGCGGTGATCCTCTGGACCCTCCTCCAAGACAGCTCACTCACGTGGCTGTACCTTGGTGGGGACACCTCGGAAGCTGGGCTCAGCCGGGGCCCTAGGACACTGAGCCTCTCTTCTGTCACTCCTTGGCTTTTCATGTGATCTCTCCTGGCGGTCTCTTCAACAGGGCAGACAACACGGACAAGTTTCATAAACTGTCCTGGCTGTGCCCACTCCTCATCTGCCCCTGTTCCCGCCAGAAGGCTCCGACTCTGCATCCTTCTGACAGAGCAGCTGTCTTGTATGAGCCACCATTTACTGACCACTTGGGATTCATCTGTTCTCTCCTGGGCTGAGCCCTGTACTCGGGACCTGACATGTATTTTTTCTCTTAATGCTCAAGGCCGTCCCTGTTAGAGATTGCTTCCTCATTTCATGAAGCTGAGAAATGTTGAGTGACTTGCCCAAGGTCACGGGACGAGACAGGGGCAGAGCTGGACTGGAATCCAGGTCCACCTGACTCCACAGTCTGTGCCCTCTTCAGTCCACTGTGCAGACATCCAGGGTCAATCTGTGAACCCCAGAACAAGGTCACCATTGGCTGAGGAGCTTCTGGACTTTTTAGGTATAACGTACGTACACATGGTGAAGTTTACGAAGCACATGAATCTTCCATGTATAACCCAGTGATCTTTACAGATGTGCACCCCCAATCAACAAATACCCAGATCAAGATGCATAACACCTCCAGCTCCCTAACAAGCTCCCTCGTGTCTCTTCCCAGTCTATGCTCCTCTGACTTCTATCATCATCCATTAGTTCCGCATATTCTTGAACTTCATAGGAATGAAATCATAGCAGATGGGCTCTTTTGTCTGGCTTCTTAATGCTCAACATCATATCAGTGAGATTCATTTTTGTCTGGCAGGTAGCATTAAGTAGCCCCTTTGTCGTGCTCTGTGGTATCCATCGTATGAATACAGCACAGTTTATCTGTTCTCCTCGGCATGGATATTCGGGTTGCATCCAGTTTGGGGCTATTATGAACAAAGCTGCTAGGAATATTCTTGTACGTGTCCTTGGATGGACTTAAGCACTCGTTTGTCTTGGGAATGTGTGCAGGAGTAGAACTGCTGTGTGATATGGTAGGTGTAAGTTTAGCCTTACGAGAAACTTCCAGTTTTCAACAGTGTCTGCTCCATTTTACCTTCCCACCAGCTACGGATGAGAACTCCTGTTAGCAGATTGAGAGAGAATTCACACACCCTAAAATCCCCTCTTTTAAAGTGTATAATTCGGTAGTTTTAGGATACTCACAGTTGTACAACCATCACGGTGATTCCAGAACATTTCATCACCCCCAAAAAAGCCCCATGTTCATTAGCAGTCTCTCCCATTCCTCCCTTCTCCCTGCCCCCACCCCAGCCCCTGGCAACCACTAATCTACTTTTTTGTCTCTATTTGCCTATTCTGGACATTTATGTAAATGGAACCTTACAGTATGTGGCCTTCTGTGTCAGGCTTCTCTCACTTAGCATAATGTTTTCAAGGTTCATCCATGTTGCGGCATGTATCAATACTTTTTTTTTTTTTGTGGTATGCGGGCCTCTCACTGTTGTGGCCTCTCCCGTTGCGGAGCACAGGCTCCGGACGCGCTCCGTGGCATGTGGGATCTTCCCGGACCGGGGCGCGAACCCGGTTGCCCTGCATCGGCAGGCGGACGCGCAACCACCGCGCCACCAGGGAAGCCCACCCTGATTGGTTTCTTAACGGTTTGCAGAGTCCTTCATGGAGAGTGGGCACCTCAAGAACAGTTGCTGACGTGTTCAGAGAGATGCTGAGTAGAGGCAGATGACTACAAGCCAGCGCCAGGGTGTGCGGCCAGCTAAACCTTTAATCTAACCATTTGTATGCCCTGTGGAGGAAAACCTCATTTCATTTAGAGATGATGTTGGAGTCAACAATTTTTCTTTTTTTTCTTTTTTTTTTTTTTTTGCGGTACGCGGGCCTCTCACTGTTGTGGCCTCTGCCGTTGCGGAGCAAATGTTCTGGACGCGCAGGCTCAGCGGCCATGGCTCACGGGCCCAGCCGCTCCGCGGCATGTGGGATCTTCCCGGACCAGGACACGAACCCGTGTCCCCTGCATCGGCAGGCGGACTTGCAAACACTGCACCACCAGGGAAGCCCAACAATTTTTATATCAAGGCAAAAAAAAAAAAAAAAGAGAAAACAATGCTACAGGGAGAAATTTTTTTTTTCTTTTTCTTTTTTTTAAATTGAGCTGGTACTGTGGGCAATACCATTCCCCCTTTTTAAAAAAAATTTAATTTATTTTTGGCCGCTTTGCGTCTTTGTTGCTGCGCGCGGGCTCTCTCCGGTTGCGGTGAGCGGGGGCTACTCTTCGTTGTGGTGCACGGGCTCTAGGTGTGCGGGCTTCAGTAGTTGTGGCTCACAGGCTCAGCAGTTGTGGCTCATGGGCTCTAGAGCGCAGGCTCAGTAGCTGTGGCGCACGGGTTTAGTTGCTCCGCGGCGTGTGGGATCTTCCTGGACCAGGGCTCAAACCTGTGTCCCCTGCATTGGCAGGGGGATTCTTAACCACTGCACCACCGGGGAAGTCCTGAAATTTCTTTTCTTAATTACTGTTGTCAGAAAGCTGATGTTGGAGGAACTGTTAGAGAAGGAAAGGACGAGACTCATAAATAGCCCTAGAAGCACAGGCTTTGGGATCAGAAATTCCTCCGTTTGAATCCTGGCTCTATCAGACACTGTGCTGCAGGACCTTGGGTAAATGGCTACCCCACTCTGACCCTCAGTTACGTCATCTGTGAAATGGAGATGAGGATCCCTTCTTAGTTAGCTGATGCCGCTTCCCTCCAGACACAGGTATCTGTTACTCATCGTGCCTCTCACTGTCAGCTGCTGGGTGTCAGGGTTCCTCTGGGGAGCCAGGACCATTGAAGCAGGAGGCCCATGGGAGCAAGGCTGCAGGCTGGCAGCCTGGGGCCAAAGGGCTCTGCAGGTCCTTCTTTGTGTTGTTCAATTTGAGCCAACATTAAACCTTAAGGGACTTTTAATAAAATCCTGGAGTTATAGCGCTTTCAGAAAATGCATTGGATCTTAAAACACTGCAGCCCCTTCCAGCCACAATTTTGCACTCTCCCGATTGCCACAAGCCTTACCCCTTGGAGTACTGACAGCTGCTGACCTCCCCATGCCTGCTGGGCCCCTGAGGACCTTTGCTTTTGCATCTCCTTGCCTTCCCTCTACAATCTGAGGTGCCGGATGGTGGCAAGCTCTTCTGGAGTCCTTATGGTGTGCCAGACACTGCCTTGAGCACTTTTAGCACGTTTATCCTCCTGCCCAGCCTATGAGGTAGATGTTATTTTTAGCCTCCATTCCATGACTGAGGAAACAGGCACAGAGGTGCTCGATGAATTACCCAAGGTCACACAGCTGGGAAGTGGCAATGCTAGGGGGGCCTGGCTTCTGAGTGTGTGTGCTGTTAGCCACTACACACACTACCTCTACCAGGGACGCTGAGTGCTTGCTTCTATTTGTTTTTATCAAACTATTGTTTGTTTTTCTGATAATAGATACATGCTCATAAAAAAATAAACAGGAACATTGAAAGAAACAAGTAAAAAATGTCTCAAACTTTCACTCCCTGCCCCTCCCCAGAAGTAGCATTTGGGCGTCATGTTAGCAGATGGTCACAAATACGTGTTCCACAAAACGGGATAATATCATCTGCATGTAATAAAAAGCTGCAATGATGAGAGAATTATCTAGAGCTCACACCACTGGGAGCCATTCAGCTGGGTTCAGGTCTCCCAGCCTGTCCTCTGCCTGTGTGGCCCTGGGCAGTTCAGCGAAATTTCCATTTTCCCTTCTGCAAAATGGGAACCTCACAGAACAGGCCTCAAAATTCAGTGAGATAATAGAGGAGAGATGCTTAGCATGGTTCCTGGCAGCCAGTGGGTGCTCCCTAAAAATTCAGTTGTGATTAGGATTATTCATGGGTGACGGATGCTCCTTAGGTCCCGAGCCACGGGCCACAGAGGAGCCACACTCCGGCCATGGAGAGAAGCAAAGGGTGAAGGCTGCAGACAGTCTGAGGGTTGGGGGGAGGCAACCAGCGTGAAAGCAAGGCCTGTGGTCATGACCTGGAGGCCCAGGAGCAGTTTAGAAAGTGAGGTGCGTGGGGGCCAGGATATGGATTGTGTACTGGGGTGAGGGGTGAAGGCTGGAGAAGCCGCTGGACTGGCCCTGTGATGGGGAGGGCCCTCTTCCGTGGACTGAGTGCACTGGGTCCCTGGGTCTGCATAATAACCGAAGCGTGGAAAGTCGCCCTGCGGTGTCCTCCCTCCAAGTAAATAGGTGTTGCTATTCTAAGCAGACCTGTGATAAAAATATACTTGCTTTGCTTTGGAAGGATTTTTTTTTTTTTTTTTTAAGCCGTGAAAATAACAGGGCAGTAGGCTGACTATTTTAGGTTGGGGCCTTTGGCTGGCTTTCAAAGTCACAGCCCAAATGAGATCTATTTACGAAACAGGTCGTACTGCACACTTCGCACGCGTTGATCGTCCGGTAGAACAAGCGCGGCTGGAGGCATCTAAGAGACTCTGGGGCCCACACCCGAGCAGCAGAGTTGGAGGAAATCGCTGGCACTGTTTATGCCAGACTGTAACAGCGAGCTCAGCGTCTCTCTCTGGGCCTCTGAGCCCTTCCCCACATGCCCCGCCCCACCTCCCCCTCCCCTTCCCTCCCCCTCCCCTCCCCTCCCCTCCCCCT
>NW_021146343.1:21529-25000 GCF_002837175.3 Physeter macrocephalus
TCCCCCTCCCCCCACCCGCGAGTTCTCAGGGGGCGGAGCCAGCAGTCTGCCTCTCTCTCCACTTGGAATATGGGGAATGCTCCCCACTTTCTCTGTAAATCAGCGGGGTAGGCGGCAGCGTCGGAGCCAGGGAGGAGCCTGCCATCCTGTTGGGGCCTGCCATCTGGAACTGGGCTGAAATATTCCACCCTCAGTGGACCAAATGGTGCCTCTGGACACTGTAGGGAATGGCCTGAGATGGAGTAGAAATAACCTGAGCAGACTTAAATTTGAATCTTGGCCCTGGCCCTTGCAGCTGTGTGACCCTGGAAAGGTAACTTTACCTCTGTGATCCCTTGTTTTCTTATTAGTGAGATGGAGATAATAAAGGAAATCTTACAGCATATATAGAGTGGCCACCAAATCTGGAAACACATAGGAATTTTCAGAATAAGTGGTTTATTGATTATACATAATAAAATTCTCTATATTTCCAGACTTTAGGGTCACCCCATGGTGATAATAATTGCTAACACTTACATGGTACTTACCATGTGCTAGACACTGTTCTAGTTGCTTTACATATATCAACTCATTAATTCTTCAAAACAACCCTATGAAGTAGGCATTACATCCTCCCCATTTTATAGATGAGGAAACCGAGGCTCAAAGTTAAACCACTTACTCAGGGTCATACAGCTAAAAAATGGCAGAACCAAGAATCAGACCCAGGCAGTTCACCATTACACTTTAGTTAACCATTTGCTAGAGTTGCTTTTTCAAGTACCACTGATGTCTTGACAGTCAGATAATGCTAATAGGTAAAAATAATGACAAGGACAATTATGATAATCATAGAGTCCCAAGACTGCAAAGAATCTTAAGAGGTCACCCAGAGACTGTGATCTTAACCTTCTGCTTTTCTCAGTCAAGAATACACTGAATATGTTTGGGAGGTAATTAGCAAATGTTTTTTGACTTTGCCCAAGCTGATAGGTAAGAAGTGGTCTCTCAGTGTAGTTTCTCTTCTTATGATGGTGGCTATATTTTTGTATGTTTGATTTATTTGCATGTTCCCTCCTGTGAATTGTCTGTCCGTATCCTTTGACTATTTTTCTGTTGGGTACTTAGTCTTTTCTTACTGATTTTTGGAGTTCTCTTTATTAAGGAAACCAATCCTTTGTCTGTGAATTGAGTTGCAAATATTGTTTCCCAGTGTGCCATTTGATCTTTGATTTTGCTGAAGGTATTTATTACTGTGCTGAAAGTTGACTTTTATGTGGTACAGTGTCAACTTTTTTTTTTTTTTTTTTGCGGTACGCGGGCCTCTCACTGCTGTGGCCTCTCCCTTTGCGGAGCACAGGCTCCGGGCGCGCAGGCTCAGCGGTCATGGCTCACGGGCCCAGCCGCTCCGCGACACGCGGGATCCTCCCGGACCGGGGCACGAACCCGTGTCCCCTGCATCGGCAGGCGGACCCCCCAGCCACTGCGCCGAACCCATGTCCCCTGCATCGGCAGGCGGACTCTCAACCACTGCGCCACCAGGGAAGCCCTCAGTGTCAACTTTTTCTTTTACAGCTTCTGGCATTTGTATAATGCTTAGAAATGCCTTCCCTGCACTGAAAAAACCTTTTATTTCACATGTTTTCCTCTAGAGTGCCTCTAGCTTCATTCGTTACTTTTAAATCTTTCAGTCATTTGGGGTTTATTTCAGTGTAATTTAAGGTAAATTACAAGGTAGAGATCAAAATCCCCCCCCCTTTTTTTCCAGACGGTAGTAGGAAAACATCACTTTTCTTCTATATGTCTGGCACTTCCACATTTATCATAGGATAATTTCTGTCCAGTTCTCCTTGGGTCCAATTTTAATGGGAAAATTTGGCCTTAATTTGGCGTAGTTTCTAGGGCTGCCATAACAAAGTACCACAAACTGGGGGGTTTAAAACAACAGAAATTTATTCTCTCACAGTTCTAGAGGCCAGAAGTGTGACATCAAGGTGTCAGCAGGGCCGTGCTCCCTCTGAGACTCTGGGTAGCATCCTTCCTTGCCCTTCCCTTAGCTTCTGGTGGTGGTCGGCAGTCCTTGGCTTGTAGCTGCGTCACCCCAGTCTCTGCTCTTGTTGTCACATGGCCTTCTCTCTGTATGTCTCTGTCTTCTCTTCTTCTAAGGATACCAGTCATATTGGGGTAATACCCACCCTACTCCAGTATAACCTCGTCTCAGCTTGATTATGTCCACAAAGACTCTATTGCCAAATAAAGCCACATTCGCAGGTTCTGGAAGGTTAGGGCTTCAACATCTCTCTTGGAGGGATACAATTCAACCCATAACATTTGATTCCTCAAGCGTATCTAACTCCCAGATGGGGCAGCTTAAAATTTAAAGAATAAATTATAAAGAAAAACATCAAAATACAGGTGAAACACTTCCGTGGCTTAAAAACCTCCAAAACTACCACAACAATAACTATAACAACAAAAATCACTAAAAATAAATGAAACATCTTCAAATAGAAAGACTTATTTTTATTTATTTATTTATTTTGGCCTCACCACACTGCTTGCGGCATCTTAGTTCCCTGACCAGGGATTGAACCCAGGCCCCGGCAGTGGAAGCACTGAGTCCTAACCACTGGACCGCCAGGGAATTCCCATCAGCTTCAAAATAAAAAGCAAAGAAAAGACTAGGAATAAATGTTTTCAGTCAGTATATACGAAGTTAATTTCTTTATTGTAAAAAATAATTCACACATATTGATAAGAAAAAAGTGCCAATACCCCAATAGTCAAAGGTCACGAACAAGCAAGTCAGAAAACAGGGAATGCAGATGTGGGGAAATATTCACCTGCCAATTAATGGAAGATATACAACTTAACACAGTGATACAATACTTTTCTTTTTCTAATACGCAAAAGGGGGAAAAAAATCTTAGGCTGGCAAAGAAATGGTGAAACTGTCAACCTCACATGCCACCAGTGGCAGGACCCTTTTGGAAAAGAAGTTGGCAATACAGATCAAGGATCACATAAATGTTTCTTCCAGTTGACCCGGTATAATTCTACTTCTAGGACTCTATTCTAGAGAAATCATCTGAAGTATGGAAAAAGCTCTTTGAAAAGGTAGAGGGAATTCCCTGGCAGTCCAGTGGTTAGGACTCAGTGCTTTCACAAGCCGCTTGGCTTGGCCCAAAAAAAAAAAAAAAGTAGAGAAAAGGGATATTTATTAGATCCCTGCTAAATGTCAAGCTCTTTGCAAGCTTATCTCATTGAATTCTCTCCATAACCTCCCGAGGTCAGCATTCTTAGCGCCATTTACTGGCAAGGAAACCAAGGTTCTGTGAGGTTAGGCCTTGTCCAAGGTCACGCAGCCTGTAAGTGACAGGGCGGGGCTTCCATGTGAGGTGATCCAGTTCTAAAGGCCCTGGGCTTGCGGCTCCCCATGGCTGCTTGGGAAGCAGAGCGCCCCAGCTGCTCCTGAAAGCCAGCTCTCAC
>NW_021146344.1:0-11135 GCF_002837175.3 Physeter macrocephalus
ATTTAGATAGTCCGGTTTTCATTCCTGTGTTCATTCATTTTGAGATAGGATGATAATCACCTGTTCATGTATTTCATCCTTAATTCTTTTTGTAATTTGATTTTGAGCTTTCATTTTTTTCTCATAATCAATAAATAAGAAAGAAGCTCAGGGCCTTCCCATGATTGCAATAAGGAGTCAGCCCGTCATTTCAATGCTGGATGTGGGAAAGGACCCACTTCCAAAGTCACTCACCTGGCTGTCCACAGGCCTCAGGTTCTTCCTGGCTGTTGGCTGAAAACTTCGTTTCCTTGCCACGGGAGCTTCTCCTCAGGACAGCACACCATACGGCAATATTTTCCTTCAGGGTGAGTTGAAGTGGGAGAGCAAGCAAGATGGAAGGCACAGTCTTTTTCAACCTAATCTCAGAAGTAACATCCCACCACTGTTTTCGTATTGTGGTAAAATATACATAACATTAGATTGACCAACTTAACCACTTTTAGGTGTACAGTTCAGTGGCATTAAGTGCATTCACACTGTTGTGAAACCATCACCACTACCCATCTACAGAACTTTTTCATCTTCCCAAACTGAAACTCTGTTCTCATTAAACACTAACTCCCCATGTTCCCCTCCCCCCAGCCCCTGATAACCACCATTCAGTTTTCTGTCTCTATGATTTTGACTACTCTAGGTACCTCATTGAAGTGGAATCATATATTTTCCCTCTGTGTCCAGCTTATTTCACTTAGCATAACATCATCAAGGTTCATCCATGTGGTAATATGTATTAGAATTTCCATTCTTTTTTAAGACAATAATATTCCACTGGTAAGGATAAAGCACATTTTGTCTATCCATTCATCTGTAGATGGACATTTGGGTTATTTCTACCTTTTGGCTATTGTGAATAATGCTACTATGAGCATGGGTGTAACAAATATCTGTTCAAGTTGCTGCTTTCAACTATTGTTTTGTAGCCACAAGTGGAATTGATGAACCGTATGGTAATTATATTTAAAGAATTTTCAGGAACCACTATTCTGTTTTCCATAGCAGCTGCACAGTTTTATACTCTCATCAGCACCACACAAGTGTGCCAATTTCTCCACACCTTTGCCAACACTTGTTATTTTCTGGGTTTTTTGTTTTTGTTTTATATTAACCATCCTAATGGTTGTGAAGGGGTATCTCATTGTGGTTTTGTCTTGCAATTCCCTAATGATTTGTGATGTAGACCATCTTTTTCATATACTTATTGGCAATCTGTATATCTTCTCTGGAGAAATATCTATTCAACTTCTTTGCCCATTTTTGAATTGGGTCATTTTGTCATTGTTGATTTTTAGGAGTTCTTTATATATTCTGGATATTAATCTCTTATCAGATATATGATGTGCAAATATTTTCTCCCATTCGATATGTTGCCATTTCACTCTGTTGATAGTGTCCTTTGAGGCACAAAAGTTTTAGTTTTTTTGTGTGTTTTTTTGTGTTTTTTTGCAGTACGCGGGCCTCTCACTGTTGTGGCCTCTCCAGTTGCGGAGCACAGGCTCCGGACGCGCAGGCTCAGCGGCCATGGCTCATGGGCCCAGCCACTCCGCGGCACGTGGGATCTTCCCGGACCAGGGCACGAACCCGTGTCCCCTGCATCGGCAGGCGGACTCTCAACCACTGCGCCACCAGGGAAGCCCCCAAAAGTTTTAGTTTTCATGAAGTCCAGTTTGCTTATTTTTTCTTCTGTTGTCTGTGCCTTTGGTGTCATAATCCAACACGTTTTTGCCAAATCTGACATGGTGAAGCTCTTGTTCCATGTTTCCTTAAGAGTTTTAGCTCTTAGGTTTAGGTCTTTGATGCATTTTGGGGTTATTTTATGTATGTGGTATAAAATGAGAGTCCAACTTCATACTTTTGCTTGTGGATATTCAGTTTTCTTAGCACATTTGTTGAAAAGACTGTCCTCTCTCCACTGAATGGTCTTGGCACCCTTGTTGGAAATCATGTGACCGTGTATGTGAGGGTTTATTTCTAGGCTCTCTATTCTATTCCATGGATCTGTGTGTCTATGTTTATGCCAGTTTCCCTTTGTTTTGATTACTGTAGCTTTGCAGTAAGTATTGAAATCAGAAAGTGTGAGACATCCAGCTTTGTTCTTCCATTTTCAGGATTGCTTTGGCTACTCAGGTTCCCTAACATCTCACCACTTTTGCTATATTCTGTTTATTGGAAGCTAGTCACTGAGTCCAGCCCACAGTCAAGAGGAGGAAAGGATGTAAATATAGTTGTCTCTCAGTATGCGCAGGGGTTTGGTCCCAGGACCCCCTCAGATACCAAAATCTGTGGATGTTCAACTTCCTTGTATAAAATGGCACAGTAGTTGCTTATAACCTAGGCACACCCTCCCATATACTTTAAATCACCTCTAGATTACTTATAACACCTAATACAATGTAAATATTATGTAAATAGTTGTAAACACAATGTAAATGCTATATAAATAGTTGCCTGCTTGTGGCAAATTTAAGTTTTCCTTTTTGAAACTTTCTGGAATTTTTTCCCCCTGGTATATTTTCAATCTGTGGTTGGCTGAATCTAGGGATGCAGAACCCATGGATACAGAGGGCTGACTGTACCAGGATGCGGGGGTTACTGGGAGCTATTTTAGGGGCTGCCTACCAGAAGAGCTAACATTTGCTGAGGATTTAATATACTAAGCTACGTATATGTACATATACTCATTTAATACTGACAATAACCCTCGAAATCTCTAACTATGATTAGACCTAGTTTGTACCAGAAGGCATTGAGGTTTAAACAGATTAAACTGTTTACCTGTGGCCCCACAGCTACAAAATGATGGGGTTGAGATTCAAACCCAGCCTGTCTGATTCCAAATCTGTTGTTTTTAGCTGTTGTACTATCCATGCACACATGGCTGTTACAATAGCTCAGGTGAATGTAAAATGTTATTGGTTATAATTTAGAGCTTAAATTTACAATTGCCAAAAGTCTCAGATGACTGTTCAAGAGCAGAAGAATCAGCTCTTTCACCGGCATTTAGCACTAGTCAAATGAATCCTATTTTGGTTCAATGTCAACTTGTTAAAGAAGTTTGCTCCTCACTGTGGAAAATGAGTGGCAAGCCCACTAACACAAACATGTTGAAGAATTTCCCTTCCTGCTACACTGGAAATGGTACAGGCTCTCAAGACTGCTTCTTTTCTTTAATATTTATTTATTTGGTTGCACCACATCTTAGTTGCAGAAGGCAGCCTCCTTAGTTGTGGCATGGGAACTCTTAGTTGCGGCATGCATGTGGGATCTAGTTCCCCGACCAGGGATCGAACCAGGACCCCTGCACTGGGAGCGCAGAGTCTTATCCACTGCACCACCAGGGAACTCCCAGTTCTCACGACTTCTGTAAGAAGAACCTAAGCTTGAGGGAAGCTTTTGGACCTAACATCATGGGCAGCTCATAACATCAAATCTCTCGAACTCCCCCAGAGTTTCTGGATCAGGTCACACACAAGAGAAGTTTGAAAAAACAGGTTTTCACAGAACCTCTGGGCCTGAGAGAGTTCTGCGCTCAAATAGCTTCTCCCCCACCTCCTCCCCAGTCAGATTCTGCTGCTTGTGAACGGCAGATCCTCTTCCTACCCTGAGGAATGTGTCCAGGAAAGTCTGCTGGAGCCATAAAGACTCTCTGCTTCTCTTTCTTTCCCTTCTGTTGAGACCACATCAGCAAACTCTCAGTGAGAAAATGATATGTTGAGTTTTAAAGCCCAGGATAGAAAGCGTGGTTTAGAAGTGTTTCAGGGGGCTTCCCTGGTGGCGCAGTGGTTGAGAATCCGCCTGCCAATGCAGGGGACACAGGTTCGTGCCCCGGTCCGGGAAGATCCCACATGCCGCGGAGCGGCTGGGCCCGTGAGCCATGGCCGCTGAGCCTGCACGTCCGGAGCCTGTGCTCCGCAACGGGAGAGGCCACAACAGTGAGAGGCTCGCGTACCACAAAAAAAGAAGTGTTTCAGGAACACTGAGATTTTTTTTTTTTAATGTGTTTTTGAAAGGTGTTCTTGTTTTCATTATACTGTAATGAGCAGATGTAATTGCCTTAGCCCTTCAGCTTAAACAAGGAATCCACTCCATCCACTCTTTTTTCCTGAGCTCCAGTTCAGTCCTTGGAGCTGGATTGGATCCTTTGTGGGTGCAGTGATGAATGAGACATGGATCTTGCCTTTAAGGCATTTTGACAACAGGAGTCAGAAATGAGAGCAACTGTGTACACTGTACAGCGGAGCAAGCCAAGTGCTCTGAGGGAGCTACAAAGAACTATAAGTTTCTTCGTGTTTTGCACACAGCACTACTTTCATTTAGAGAAGCCCTTTCACTTACTTTCACAAGCTCTCCTTGAGTTCCGCGCCACCCCACTGGGTCAACACAATGTTAAGAGCACAAGCTCTGGAGCTCCACAGCCTGGAGCTCCTGGTTTTGAATCCCAGCCCTGCCACTCAAATGATGCACAGCCTTGGGCAAGTATCTTAATGTCTCTGGGTCAGGTTCCTCATTGGGAAAATGGAGATGATAATCTCTATCTCACTGGGTGGTTGTGAGGATTAAGGGAAGTGATGTGTTTAAAGGGCTCAGAGCCCAGGAGGTACAGAGCATTTAATAACATTAGCAGTTACAGCATTTCCCTTCCATAAATGAGGAGCCTGAGGTTTAGCTGACTTGGGCAAACTGACTTGCCCAGAATCATTCAGCTAGTAGCTAGTGGACCAGGGCTTGAACCCAAGAATTCTCACACCAAGTCCAATGCTCTTTCTGTTGTTCAGCAGCCTGAAAGCTATGGGAGTTCAGAACTTGACCCCGGGTCTGGGAAAAGGGGTTGGGGGTGGGGGCAATGGAAATCCAGGGAGGTTTCCTAAGACAGTGTGGAATGGAGATTGTCCTTGAGTTCCCATATCTGAAAACCTTCATCTAAAGATAAATTCGAAAAGATACATGCACCTCAATGTTCACATCAGCATTATTTACAATAGCCAAGACATGGAAGCAACCTAAATGTCCATCGAGAGATGAATGGATAAAGAACATGTGGTACATATATGCAATGGAATACTAGTCAGTCATTAAAAATAGTGAAATAATGCCATTTGCGGCAACATGGATGGACCTAGAGATTATCATACTAAGTGAAGTAAGCCAGACAGAGAAAGACAAATATCATATGATATCACTTACATGTGGAATCTAAAAAAAAAAAGATACAAATGAACTTATTTACAAAACAGAAATAGACCCACAGACATAGAAAACAAATTTATGGCTACCAAAGGGGAAAGGGGTGGAGGAGGGATCAATTAGGAGGTTGGAATTAACATATACACACCACTGTAAATAAAATAGATATAACCAACAAGGACCTACTCTATAGCACAGGGAACTGTACTCAATATTTTGTAATCGCCTATAAGGGAAAAGAATCTGTAAAAGAGGGCTTCCCTGGTGGCGCAGTGGTTGAGAGTCCGCCTGCCGATGCAGGGGACACGGGTTCGTGCCCCGGTCCGGGAAGATCCCACGTGCCGCGGAGCGGCTGGGCCTGTGAGCCCTGGCCGCTGAGCCTGTGCATCCGGAGCCTGTGCTCCGCAACGGGAGAGACCACAACAGTGAGAGGCCTGCGTACCGCAAAAAAGAATCTGTAAAAGAATATATGTATACGTATATCTATCTATCTATATACCTATATCTATCTATCTATCTATCTATCTATCTATCTGTATATATATACATAACTGAATCACTTGGCTGTACACCTGAAACTAACACAACATTGTAAACCAACTATACTTCAATAAAATAAAAAATAAGTAAAGATATCTTCCAACAACAACTCAGTTTGACAGTGTATCCTCTTAGATGTATTAGTGTAATTTCTTTCTTCATGTCATACATTCAGTTACTTTTCATGGCTCCCTCCTCTGTTTTCAAGCACACAGTGCACGCTTCTTTTATAGCACTCATTGGAGGGTATTTGGGTTACCTGCGGTTCTAGTTACTATTGTTGCCTAATAAGTCACCCCAAAGCTTAACAGTTTAAAGCAACAGCAATGGTTTTATTATCTCTCCAAGTTTCTGTGGGTCCAGCATACAGGAGGGATTGCCTGGGCAGTCTGACTTCGGCTCTCATGTGGTTGCTGGTGGCAGATGGTGGATGAAGCCAACTGGGCATCTCTCTGTCTTCGTGGTCTCTCAGAGGCTCTCCTTGTGGTCTCTCCACATGGGCGAGTTTGGGCTTCCACACAGCACGGCAACCTCAGGGCTGTCAGATCCTTTACATGGTAACTGAAGTCTTCAAGAGCGAGGGTTCCCAGACTTGAAAGTCACATAGCATCACTTCTGGCATACTCTTTCAGTTAAAATAATCACAAAAGTCTTCCTAATTTCAAGAGAAGGTGACATAAACCTCACCCCTCAATGGGAGAAGTCATACAGATGGGAGACTTTGTTTAGGTCGTCTCTGGATGATGCAGTCTGCCAGTCTTGCTTTTGTGTCCACCTTCCATACTAGAACACTTGTGCACTCATTCACTCATGCAGTCATCTGTTCACTCATCAAACGTTTGTTGAGTCCTACTATGTGTCAAGCACTAAGCCAGTCCCTTTATATAGATTATTTCATCTAATCTTCATGTCAGCCCTTTGAAGCCAGTGCATTATCCCATTTAACAAGTGAGGAAACTAAGCCTCAGAATGGTGCAGTGATTTGCCCGAGGCCACACAAATAATGGAGAAGCAGTGATTTTAACCCAGAACTGCCCATTCCAGAGCCTATGCCCATTCCTTACACCAGGCTACGCTCCCAGCTTCGACATAACCTGGTCACCTGTAGGGCCTTTGGATCTGATCTGCACCTTGGTGAGTCTCCTTACCCTCCATTCCCGCAGGGTAGGTCAGTGGCTGGGAAAAGGAATGAGGAAGACACTGCCTGGGACCAGTGGGAAGAAACCCCAAGTCCTGGGCCAGCCATGGGCCTTGCATTTGTGGTTCCACAGGTTCTGGCTGCACAGTGCATGATTGGGATTCATGCCCTTTTTTTTTTTGCGGTACGCGGGCCTCTCACCGCTGTGGCCTCTCCCGTTGTGGAGCACAGGCTCCGGACGCGCAGGCTCAGCAGCCATGGCTGACGGGCCCAGCTGCTCCGCGGTATGTGAGATCCTCCCGGACCGGGGCACGAACCCGTGTCCCCTGTATCGGCAGGCGGACCCTCAACCACTGCGCCACCAGGGAAGCCCATCATGCCCTTATTGATTCACCTATTCACACATGGCAAATAAGGTTTATTTCAGTGCCAACTCCAGTGGACAGTGGCAGCCTGGAGCACTGCATTGTGGAGGATTGTGAGTAGCACTGGGCTCAGCAAGAATAAGGGCCTCTATCGACTAGTCATGTCTACCGTGGGCGTGCAACCGGGAGTTGCAACTCAACTCTCGGCCCTTGCATCCACCTTCCCAATATTGTAAAGTTACATCTCTTTTCTTATGGGAGGATACTAGGATGCAAGCACCATGAGGGCAAGGACTTTGTTTTGTTTACTGCTGTAACCTCAGTACCTAGAACAGGGCCCAATGGGAATTAGGATCTCTATAAACATTCATTGAATAAAAGAGACAGTTATGACATAGAAGTTAAATGGGTTGACTCCATGGGTTTGAATTTCAGCTCTGCCCCTTGCTGGCTGGATAACATTGGGTAAGTCATTTTATTTAAACTTTCTGAGGTTCAGCTACTTCATTCACTCATTTTTTCATTCAATAAATATTAGTTGAACACCTAGTATGTACCAAACACCGTTCTAGGCATTGGGGATGTAGAAGTGACCAAAATAGACATAGATCCCTGCCCTCGTGGAGTTTATATTTTAGGGAAGAGAAACAGACAGATGAACAAATAAGTGAAATATAGAGATTTATAGAAAGGACCTTTGGATAAATACAAGTTTCTGGCTTTCAGACCATAATGCTGAACTGGATTAAAATGCAAAGAGAAAAAAAAGCAAATCAGAGTATCCAAGAACAATGAGAGAATATAAAAAGTTATAAGATATGCTTACTTGGACTACCAGAAAGAGAAGAAAGAAAGAATGGAGTAGAAGAAATATTTGAAATATTAATGGCTGGTAACTTTCCAAAATTAATAACAAACACTGAACCACAGATCCAAGAAGAACAGAAATCTTATCCAATGAGGTAAATACCCCCAAATGCACAGCTAGACATATCATATTCAAAATGCAGAAAACCAAAGGCAAAGAGAAAATCTTGAAAGGTGTCAGGAAGTTGGGGATAGTGTGATAGAAAGAATACCTTATCTATAGAGGAACAAAGATGATAATTACACCAGACCTCTCGTCCAAAACCAGGAAAGCAAGAAGAGAGTGGAGTGAATAGTGTGTTGAGAGAAAAAAACCCATGAACCTAGAATTCTATCCAGCAAAATTATCCTTCGAAAGTAGATGAGAAATGAAGATTCTCAGACAAATAAGAACTGAGGGAATTAATTGCTAGAAGATTTTCTCTGAAAGAAATTTTGAAAGAAGTTATTCAAGAAGAAGTAAAATATAGGTCAGAAACTTGGATGCACATAAAGAAGAGCAATGTAGAAGGAATAAATGAAGAACTCTTCAAGAACTAAGTAGGCATTCCATATCACTTTGAACGTTGGAATAAATGAATGAGTGAATAATAGTAAATGTCAGCCTTTTAAATAAAGTGTTTGGTGATATTTCAAAAATATATATATATATAGTGGGTGTCAGATGATGATAAGTGTTTTTTTTGTTTGTTTTGGCTGCATTGGGTCTTTGTTGCTGTGCACGGGCTTTCTCTAGTTGCAGTGAGCGGGGGATACTCTTTGTTGCGGTGCACGGGCTTCTCATTGCGGTGGCTTCTCTTGTTGTGGAGCACAGGCTCTAGGCGTGCGGGCTTCAGTAGTTGTGGCACGCAGGCTCAGTGGTTGTGGCACACAGGCTTATCTGCTCCGCGGCATGTGGGATCTTCCCGGACCAGGACTCGAACCCGTGTCCCCTGCATGGGCAGGCAGATTCTTAATCACTGTGCCACCAGGGAAGTCCCCTCAATCTGGTTTTGTTTTTGTTTTCTTGAATGGTTAACCTGTCAATTAGCTGGTAGGTATTTATTTGTCTGCTTATGTGTCTAGAACTGTGCACGGTGAGGGTTCAATACCTGGAGGTTGTTTTTATTTTCCTTTCATTTATTCAATGGACGTTTACTAAGTACCGACTGAAAGTCAGCTGGGCGGTCCACCCCATCCTCTAATTTTACAGGAGAAGCATCTAAGGCTCAGACTTGTTCAAGATCACACAGCCAGGATGATGCAGAACAACTAGAACTTGAACCCCAATCCAGTCTTGCCTCCACCGTTGCTTCCTCAACCATTCAGGTATTCCCCACAGCCCCTTGCTTGTGGACTGTTTCCTATGTCCTCTCATGGGTCCTGAAAGCTATTGGAAAATTATTCATGACACTCGTTAAAGATAGTAAGAGGGCTTCCCAGGTGGCGCAGTGGTTGAGAGTCCGCCTGCTGATGCAGGGCACACGGGTTCGTGCCCCGGTCCGGGAAGATCCCACGTGCCGCGGAGCGGCTAGGCCCGTGAGCCATGGCTGCTGAGCCTGCGCGTCCGGAGCCTGTGCTCCGCAACGGGAGAGGCCACAATAGTGAGAGGCCCACATACCGCAAAAAAAAAAAAAAAAAAGAGATGGTAAGAAAGGCTTTATTCAAGGGCTGGGAGTGGGGGAGCATTATGATGAGTGTAGGGGCCACTGCAATGGTTTTTTGCAGCGGGAGAGAGATCGGACTCAGGTCTGAATACAGTACGGGCAGGTGGGGATTTCTAGCCAAGGGGCAGGGTGGGTGTGAGTGGATGGAAAATTACTAAGAGGCAACATCAGGGGTAAGGGGTGTGTGTGGGGAATTCTGGCTAAACTGCCCTGACAGGATTCCTGCTGAAGGCCGGCCAGGGCGATTGGACATCACCTGGGGCTGGTGGAGGCTGAGGAACCCAATTAGATATGGAGGGAGATCAGACATGGAGGATGGGGGATTCTAACTAAACCAACCTCGCAGGATTCTTGCTAAAATTGGACAGTGCAGAGATGAACATGAAAGTCCAAAAGCTGAAGCCTGATTGAAAAGTTCAGGGGAGCCTGAGTAGAGTTTGGTCGAGGCGAGAATCTTTGTTGCTATTCCGTCTACGATTAAAAACCATGAAATAGTTTAGTCAACTTTCTTTTCTTGGAAGGTTCAAGATAAACCTATCGACAGCTTTTTGAGCCAACTCTGAGTCAGGAGTGTCCAGCCAGTTGGACACTTTGCAATCTGCCCAGAGTGGAAACCACCTTTGATGACCCTCAGATTGCTTAATCACGGGGCCCAGCCAGTCAGGCATCAGGAAGTGCCTGCCTCCGACCCATTTCCCTTGACCCTGCATGGAGGCCTTGGACGCTGCCTCCTCTTTGTTTAAAGAAAGGTTCTTCCTGCTCCTCCCCTGCCTTTGGGCTCATTTTGTCCTCAGCCTTAACTCTCTGTGCCCTCTCTGCATTTCTCTGAATTGGGAAGTGAAAAGAGGGCCCTCCCCCCTCCTCCAGGACATTGCCCGTTACTCAAACCGCCCCCACCCCACTCAGGCTGCTGCTCTCCTGTTCCCTACGTCTTGCTGATCACATGTGTCTTGTGCCTTTTGGACTCCTCCATAGACCCAAGCACAGTTCTAGACACAGAAGTAGGCAAATAAATACCTACCAGCTATTTGAGAGATGTAACCATTCAAGAAAAAAACAAAAACAACAACAGATTGAGAAGTGGGACTTGTGACCTAGCAGGGAAGATCCACAGGGGAAAGGGTTTGGGTAGGCCTGGAAGGAGTCAGGATCAGACAGAAAAGCAGGACGGAGAGGGCACTGCAGGCTGGGATGACAGCATAACCAAAGATGCAGAGGCAGTGATATGCAGGTGGGTCAGAATTCCAGACCTGGACAGGAGGCCCTCTAACAAGTGTTTGCAAATTTCATTTTGTGGGTGATTAAAAATTATGTTTTTGGTTACAAATACCTTTTTTTTTTTTTTTTTTTTTTTTT
>NW_021146344.1:11375-25000 GCF_002837175.3 Physeter macrocephalus
TGCGGTATGTGGGCCTCTCACTGCTGTGGCCTCTCCCGTTGCGGAGCACAGGCTCCGGACGCGCAGGCTCAGCGGCCATGGCTCACGGGCCTAGCCGCTCCGCGGCATGTGGGATCTTCCTGGACCGGGGCACGAACCTGAGTCCCCTGCATCGGCAGGCAGACTCTCAACCACTGCGCCACCAGGGAAGCCCACAAATAACATTTTAAAGAACAAAACAGAGTAGATTTGAAGAGAATAAAGAGGATTATTACTGTTACATGAAATTGATGCTGTAATTTTATTCATAGCATGTAAATGTTATTATTATTATTTTTAGATAGTTGGTTATTTAAGTAATTAAATTGCTACTTAAGTACAATTTTCCTTTTTTACTAATGCTTGCCACAAAAGCTAATGGAAAACTTAGAATATCTCAAAGACTTAGATATCAAATCTCAAACTGTCCAACAAAGAAATAATGATGTTTTGACCAGCAAACTCCATCACAGAGCATGGGAAGGAAATATTTGATATGGTAATCACTTGGATCTGTGTTTCAAGTAATTCAGAGAGAAGGGGCACACTATGCATGTTCAACAACCTCACCTGACGTTGGCACAGCCTCAGCGCCACACAGCTCATAATTCATAAGCTCTTCGCCAGAGCAGGAAACAAAAGTCCTGAGAGAAGTGACGAAATCAATTTAAGATGATCTTGTATGATTCACTTTTATTTCCCTTGGAAAGACCCATAAAACTAAACGATATGGGGGAGGGGGAGGAAGGACAGCTGGGTCAATGTTGTATTGTGTCCTGGATGCTAATCTTTCTTTTTAAATTAATTTTTATCGGAGTATAGTTGATTTACAATGTTGTGTTACTTTCTGCTGTACAGCAAAGTGAATCAGTTATGCATATACATATATCCACTATTTTTTAGATTCTTTTCCCATGTAGGTCATTACAGAGTACTGTGAAGAGTTCCCTGTGCTGAGGAAGTGAGAGAGTGGCACGGACACATATACACTACCAAATGTAAAATAGATAGCTAGTGGGAAGCAGCCGCATAGCACAGGGAGATCAGCTCAGCTCAGTGCTTTGTGACCACCTGGAGGGGTGGGATAGGGAGGGTGGGAGGGAGACGCAATAGGGAGGGGATGTGGGGATACATGTATATGTATAGCTGATTCACTTTGTTATAAAGCAGAAACTAGCACACCATTGTAAAGCAATTATACTCCAATAAAGATGTTTTTTAAAAAAGCTCAATAAATGAAAGTTATTCCATAAAAAAAAAAAAGAGTTCCCTGTGATGTACACTAGATCCTTATTAGTTATCTATTTTATATATAGTAGTGTGTATATGTTGATCCCAATCTCCCGATTTATCCCTTCTCCCCCTTTCCCCCCTGGTAACCATAAGTTTGTTTCCTACATCTGTGACTCTATTTCTGTTTTGTAAATAGGTTCATCTGTAACATTTTTTTTAGATACCATATATAAACGATATCATATGATATTTGTTTTTCTCTGTCTGACTTACTTCACTCAGCATGACAATCTCTAGGACCATCCATGTTGCTGCAAATGGCATTATTTCATTCTTTTTTATGGCTGAGTGTAAATGTTAGCAATGTACTGGGTCATAATGTAAAATGAATTTTTCATGGATTACAGTAAAAAAAATTTTTTTTTAACTTTTACTAAACCAGCCTGTTCATTTCACAGATGAGGGGACTGGGGCTCATAGAGAGAGCTAGGGCAGCCCTGGGGACCGGACACAGATCTCCTGATGCCTGGTGCTCTTCCACAAAGCATCCCACCCCCTGAGCTAAGGGAGCAGATAGAACTCAGCTCTTAAGCACTATGGCTCCCATTATTTTTCCCTCCCCGGGGACACTCCCCATTTTTTCACTCAACACATACTTGTTGAGCGCCCACCATGGGTTGGGCATTTGTGCCAGGTACTGGGTTAGTATGAAGTTTGCGATGGGAATGTAGGATTTGCTGCCCGACGTTGGTTTCCTCTTGGGTTAACTTTTAAATTTTTTGTCCTGATTGGGGACATTGAAGAAAAATTATTCTGACAATTGTCAAAATGGTAAGGAAAACTTTGTTCAGGAATACTGCGATAGGAATATTGCAATAGGGAAGAGAGATGGGGCTCAACTCCAAATACAGGAAAGGCAGCTGGGGATTTAAAGCCAAGGAGCAGGGTGAGGGTGCCAGTGGGTTGAAAGTTACTAAGAAGAGATATTGAGGGTAGGGGGATTCTTGCTAAAGGCAGGCCAAGGACTGAGACATCAAAGTTGGGGGATGAGGGAACTTTCCTGGTGGTCCAGTGGTTAAAACTCCGCACTTCCGCCGCAGGTGCCTGGTCAGGGAACTAAGCTCCTGCATGCCACGTGGCCAAAAAACAAAACAAAGTTGGGGGATGAGGAATTTGAAAAGATATCAGTGATGGCAGGGGAGGATGACTTAGTAGCCTTCTTTGCTAAGACTGGGCTGGGCAGGCCTAAGGCAGGACAGGGGCCAACATCAAGGCCTAGTTGAAAAGGGGACTCAGGGGAGCCTGTCTAGTTTGGTCGGGGAGAGAGTCTTAGTGACGGCATCTATATCTGTCATATTAATCTTGTGTTTACAGTTGTCCCTGATATTTATATGGTGCTTTCCATTTTTTGCATTTAGTTGCTAGGTAGTATTAGTACAAGGGAAAACTGAAGTTCAAGGAAATTAAGTAACTTGATCAAGGTCACACAGCTGTTCAGTGGCGGAACTGGGAATGGACGCCCAGGTCCATCTGCTTCAGAGCCCAGGTGCTTAACCACTGCGCTGCACTGCTTCTCATGGCCAGACCCAGTTGGAAAATCCAAATCCAGTACTCTGCTACTGAAGATGCCTGCCACAGGTCCTGATTGGGAGCCCAGATGTTATCTGCCTGCGCTTGCACTGCAGTCTGAGCCCAATGGTGAGACAGCAGGCTATTATTAAACTCTCTCAGGTCCCTGAGCCTAGCAGGCTCAGATCTGCTCTCAGCCCCTGGCGACGCTGTTATTTATAGAGCTGATTGTTTCCCCGCTGCGGCTGGGCTCTGCCCCCAGGGCAAAGAGCCGATGGAAATACCCACATGCTTCGCCTGGGCACCAGAGCTCAAAGTTTGGCTCCAAATTCAGGTTCTGTTGATCCACCCTCTAATTCATCTTTTTAGCCGTCCTCTCTCCTCTGTCCCCAAAGCCCCCACAGGCATGCTGAGGCCCTCAGCACCTCTGGCCTGGGCTTGCGGCAGCCGAGAGAAAAAGATCAAAAAGCTAGCAGTGGCTCTCTGGTTCCCTGCAGAGGGATCGGAGGCAGGCATTTTTGTCTTCTCCCTCACATATATTTTAAATTTCCCAAATGTCTGCAATGAGAATTATTGCACTTTTAGGGGGGCCCCTTGGATGAGTTTACTGTCTTAAGTAGCCCCCTCCAGTCTAGGGTACCCTCCTCACAGGTAACTGATTCATTGATGTACTGAATTTCTTTTATCGCCCTTCCTCCTGCGCTCCCCTCTGCCCCTCCCCATCCACTACAGGTAACCTCTATGCGGTACCTCTTTGGTCACCAAATAACCTTGACTTTAAATGTATCCTTGTAAAAATATGTTGTATTGTTTTCTGTGTGTAGGTGTTTTCTAATCTACAAAAATAGTAATATGCCACACGTCTTATTCTGCTTCTCTCTTTTTTTTAACTTGCACATATGTGGACATTGTCTGTGACTTCTGTTTAATTTCATAATCAGAAAAAAAGGCCCAACAAATAGCAAAGGTGGGGTCTGATGGATTTCAGAGGTAGCTGTGAGTGGATGCAGAGTCACATGTCCCCTTCTTTTGACATACAAAGGCAATACCTTGGAAAAGGGAAGAATAGGTACCCTTGGGGAGGGGATGTGCGTGCATTCATCTATGAGAAATTACCAGCTATCCTCACTGGGAGGGCTGGAGAGGGAGAGGATGGGACAACACGGAAATGCAGAGCCAGAAGGGTCCTTAGGCAGAGGTTGCAAACTGGAGGCCCGCAGGATAGATCCGGGCTGAAGATGTGTTTTTTGTTTAAACACATGTTTGATTAAAAAATCAAGGAATTCCAGATTTGGGGTATCTCTTGAAAAGTCATATGGTTTGGCCACTTGAGCTCATTCCTTCAAGGAACAATCAGCAGATCCGAGAGGCACAACATCCTTTGTGTCAACCTCCTGAGACATGGCAAGGGCTCTCTCAGCTGAAGTATAGTTGATTTACAACGTTGTGTTAATTTCTGCTGTACGGCAAAGTGACTCAGTTGTGTGTGTGTGTGTGTGTATATGTGTGTATAAAGATATATACATTCTTTTTTATATTCTTTTCCACTATGGCTTATCCCAGGACATTGAATATAGTTCCCTGTGCAGTAGGACATTGTTGTCCATCCATTCTATATCTAATAGTTTGCATCTGCTAATCCCAAACTCCCAGTCCATCCTTCCTCACCCTTCCTCCCCCTTGGCAACCACAAGTCTGTTCTCTATGTCTGTGAGTCTGTTTCTGCTTTGTAGATAGGCTCATTTGTGTCATATTTTAGATTCTATATATAAGTGATATCATTCGGTATTTGTCTTTTTCTTTCTGACTTACTTCACTTAGTATGATAATCTCTAGTTGCATCCACGTTGCTGCAAATGGCATTATTTTGTTCTTTTTTATGGCTGACTAGTATTCCATTGTATCTATGTACCACATCTTCTTTATCCATTCCTCTGTTGATGGACATTTAGGTTGTTTCCATATCTTGGCTATTGTCAATAGTGCTGCTATAAATATAGGGGCGCATGTATCTTTTTTAATTATAGTTTTGTCCGGATATATGCCCAGGAGTGAGATTGCTGGATCATATGGTAACTCCATTTTTAGTTTTTGAGGAACCTCCTTACCGTTTTCCATAATGGCTGCTCCAACTTACATTCCCACCAACAGTGTAGGAAGGCTCCCTTTTCTCCACACCATCTCCAGCATTTGTTATTTGTAAACTTCTTAATGATGGCCATTCTGACGGGTGTGAGGTGGTACCTCGTTGTAGTTTTGATTTGCATTTCTCTAATAATTAGCAATGATGAGCATCTTTCATGTGCCTATTGGCCATCTGTACAGCATCTCTGTACTTTAATAAGTTCTCCTGGAGAGTCTGACGAAGTTAAAGTTTGAGAAACATTGACCGGGACCTGGTTCCTCATTCCTGGTTGAAGAAATTGAGACCCAAAAAAAAGAAAGTGTTTTGACTGAGCAACTGTAGATTCTCCCCAAACCAGAATGTAAACCTAAGGCTAGCCCAATTCCAGAGACTGCACTCAAACCACCCACCACACTGGAGAACCTAGTTCTACTTACTTTCAGCTTATATTCCCACTAAATGTACAAGAGTGTCTCATCACAGGCTTGCCATCATTGCTATTTTTTGTGTGTGTTTTTGGTTTTTTTGGCCCAATTTGGTAAGTGAATCACCATGACTTAAGGATGCATTATGCAACCACCTAAAAGGGTGCCAGTAGTAAAAATTTGCAAAGGTACACAAATCCTTTTCCGTGTAAATATCACCACCGATATCTGCATTTAGTAGATTAAGATAATTGTACGTCAGGTTTTTTTAAAGCAGAAAATAGCAACGGTTTGGTGAAAATATGTTATTCCACAAGCTTGCCAGAGCATTTTATTTTCATTTTCCCAGGTTAATTCAGGTGCCCTGTATACTGGAAACTGAGTCCTCTGAAAGAGTCAGATGGCCTAGAAGTTACCAAGGCGGCTTCCCTGAAGCTTGGTAGGAAAGACACGACCCAGGAAGGTTCCTCCTTCAGTCAGGCCCCAAATATGGCAGTGCTCTGGGCCCAACTATGGGCAGATGCATCCAGTAGATGGCAGTGTCTCACAGAACAAGGGCTGGGGGAAGCTGTCCACTAGGAACTCAAAAAACCGACTCCTGGACCCTCCCCTGCAGGTGCACCTAGCCCTCCCTGGGGAAAAGCAGAACAGACTTCTTGTGTGGGCCCCCTCAGCCCTGCCCACGATAGCCAGAGGACTTGGAGATCTGGACCGACCAAGCAAGAAGGGCCCTTATCCATCACGTTGTCCAGTGCTGCCCAAGGTGTGTCCAAGGACCAACAGCATCACCTGGGAACTTGTTGGGAATTCAGATTCTCAGGCCTCACCCCAGAATACTTTAGTCAGAAACTTGGGGCGGGGTGGGCCAGCTATCTGTGTTTTAACAAGCCCTTCGGGTGATTCTGATACACGCGGAAGTTATAGAAGCACCTATCATTTTAGAAGTGAGGAAATCGAGGCCAGACAAAGGAAGTAACACAGCCAGGCAGTGGCAGAACCCCACTAGAACCCAGATTCCCAGTGTTCTTTCCACCTTAGCCTTTAAGTAGCTTCCTTCTTTTCTTCATTCATTCATTCATTTATTCCTCATTCATGCATTCAGCCTGCCATTCCACTCTCCGGGCTGCGACGGAGAGCAGGCTTTGGGGTCAACCTCCCCCTTCTTCTTCATGATGAGGTTTCCTCAAAACCAGGGGTCCGGGAGTCAGTGTCATGGAAGCATCTGCTTGATCTTTGCCAGCTCAACCTTGGTGTTCTCCAGTTCCGGTCCAGACAGAAGTCTGATGTAGGTTGCAGGTGGCCCCCACACCCCAGCTACCTCCTGTCTCCGTTTTCCTCTTTCTTAGCATCCCAGGGTCTCTTCCCATCCTTAGTGTCAATTACTTGCTCTTAGGAAAGGCACAAGAGTGCTCCCCAAAAGACTTGTCATCAAATGAAAGGCCTCCCAGAGTGGGGTTTGCTCAGAAGGGACCTGGGCTGGGTCTAGAGCCATTTCTCCACCTCCGTGTTATTGACATCGTGAGCTGGATAATTCCTGTGTCCTGCGCACGGTAGGATGTTTGGCGGCCTTCTTGACTTCCACCCACTAGATGTCAGTAGGATCCCCTCCCGGTGTGACATCTTCAGATATTGCCAGAGGTCCCCTCTGGGTGGAGTTGCTAGATAAAATATAGAATGGCCAGCTAAATATCAATTTCAGATAAACAACAAATAAGTTTTTAGTATATGTATGTCTCAAATATTACCATCCTATATTTTTACTCGCTGAATCTAGTAACTCCACCTCGGGGGTAAAAATCTCCCTTCTTGAGAATTACTGGCCCAGATCTATCCCTTGGGGTCTGGGGTGTGTGTGTATGGGGGGGTGCATTAGGTGAAAAGATCTGATGACATAATTAAAGGCCATTACCCTAGGGGGTGAGAACTTTATCGTACTCATCTTTGTATCCCTAAGGAGAAGTAGATTCTCATTAAATATTCTAGCTGATAACAGCTGTGAGAATAGTTTGAACTGTATCAGGTGTCGGACTGGGTGTTGGCTACACTCTCCCTGCCCTCAGGGATCCCATGGTCCAGCAAACATAAACTGAAAATGGTGTTTGATTTGACCCACTTAGCATTTTTTGAAGATTTGACTTTATGGTCAACATTCTAAAATTGGAAGCCACTACATAAGTCAGGTTTTCTAGTATCTGTTGAAAAATGTGGTACATCTTCCAAATGCTTGGAACATCTAGCAATCGGGCCTGCACTCCCAAGTAGCAAGGCTTGCCTGGAGCTGAGAGATGTGTTCCCCTTTTCCCCTGCAGTCCCCACCACTCCTTATTGCCCCCTACCAGCATCCTTCACCCATTTATGTTACCTGCCTGGTGCCTGTAGGCATTTGGATTTCAAAGCTCTAGTCTGGTGGGGAAGAGCATTAGAATGGAATGTCCTTTTAGATGATCTGTGTAAAAAAAAAAAAAAAATGGGTGCATTATCCCCATTTTACAGATGAAGAAACTAAGGTTTAGGGAGGTTGAGTGAATTGCTCAAGATCATAACAGCTAGGCTGGGTTGGAACCCAAACCCCATGACTCCAGGGCCTATGCCCTGGCCAGAGAGCCCCATGAGAAACAATTCAACTGTAAGGGCAAGGACGTTGTGACACTGGGTAGCCAGAGGGGAAGTGGTGACGGGGACGGAAGGCCAGAGCTCCCCACACTCACTCATCTGTGAGAAAGCAAAAGTAAGAGAAAGTTGGTTTGAGGGCAGCAGGAGCTGTGATGGGGACCCAGGGCTGGGCCTTAGACACACAGCTGCCAGGACTCAACATCCAGCTGGGTCAGGGAGCTCAGCCAGGGACAACCGTGAGTAGCTTTTTCTGTTGTCTTATTTGGGGCTTCTTCCTCATTCCAGAAAACCTGTGTTCTTACCTTGTCCCTTCCCTCCAGGGTTGTAAGAAGCTGGGTGGGCCTGCCTGGGGCCAGGGGATTGATGTTGTAGAGGACTCCTGAGGTTTTTGAGGACCAACCCCTGGAAGGCTCAGGGCTGGTGCAGTCCTCACCCTCGGACACGACAAGAATCAGCTCTCAGCATTCATGTCCGCCAAAGTCAGGACCCAAGGTGATGATCACAGCCCACAGAGAGCCTCACTGTGTGCCAGCTGCTGCTCTAAGGGCCTTTCATGTTTATTTAATCCTCGCGACGGTCTAAATCATTCCCCACTTTACAGATGGGGGCTCAGCGATTTACCTGAAGTCATATGGGCGTTAAATGAGAGCGCTGGTCTTGAACTTAGGCATTCTGGCTCCATGGCCCACTCTTCAACCACTTGGCTCTCCTGCCTTACGAGGTACAGGCCTAAATAGCAGATGGTGGGCCGGGAAAAAAAACCCCAAAAGACTAAGGCTGGAAGAGACCACCTGGTGAGTCCCGGCCTTTGTTTTACAGGTGGGGAAACTGAGGCACAGAGAGACGCAGCTTGCCCGGTTGAGGCAGCTCGGTAATGTAGTGTAGTCTAGTCCACACTAGACCCGGGAGGCTAGGGGTCCACTTCCCTGGAGGTTCCACTCAGCGAAGAGTAGTGTTGGTGAGTGTGCCCTGGGGTCAGCGCCCAGGTGCGAACCCCAGTGCAGCCTCTAGTAGCCCCATGGCCTCAGACAAATCACTCCACTTCTCCCCCACTCACCTTCCTCTTCTGAGAACTTTGGGCGCGGGACCGTCAGTCACAGGTTCGTGGGAGTGTGCTGACGGGATGATGCCAGCACCAGGATGGGTGCCTGTGCTGGGCTCAGCAGGTGGCTGAGGTGGAGATTCTGATCTTCACCCCATCTGCTCTGGCCCTGGATTAGACATGAGGATAAATGAGGCTGCGGGCTGTTTTTCCCTGGCATGGGTGGCATGTAGACACCTTCAGGGCCTAAAGACCAGGACTGAGGTGGGGGACGGGCTGGGGAGGAATCTGGGGAGGCCCGGGAGGTGGCACCCGACAACACTGGCCCCAGCTCTGCATCCGCCTTCTGGCTCACCTCGAGACGGCCCCTAACCTGCCCTGGGGCCAAGCGTCAATTTCTATCGATGAAGCATGTCCTTTATCCTTTGGCTGGTTAAGGTCAGGTTAAGGTGGGAAAATGGCAGCCCGGCTCAGCTGAGCAGAGGCCTCAGCGCCAGTTTCTTTTCTTCCCTCCTCATCTTGTTGCATCTATTAATCTTACCTCACGCTCTCAGATGTGCATAAAATGTTCTTTGATTCGTTCTTTTTTTTTCTTTGTTTTTTTTGGCTGCGTTGGGTCTTCGCTGCTGCGTGCGGGCTTTCTCCAGTTGCGTTGAGCCGGGGCTACTCTTCGTTGCGGTGCGCAGGCTTCTCACTGCAGTGGCTTCTCTTGTTGTGGAGCACGGGCTCTAGAGCACAGGCTTCAGTAGTTGTGGCTCACGGGCTGTAGAGCGCAGGCTCAGTAGCTGTGGCTCACGGGCTTATTTGCTCCGCGGCATGTGGGATCTCCCGGGACCAGTGATCGAACCTGTGTTCCCTGCGTTGGCAGGCGGATTCTTAACCACTGCGCCACCAGGGAAGTCCCTATTCGTTCTTATTAAAGCACATTCAATAAGACTCTGAGCCCCTATCCTCCTGAACCGGTCAGTAACTGAACCTCGGTGTGTACGGAGCTTCCCCCGCCCCCGCCCCTGCCTTCAAGCATCACACATCAACTCTTAGGGTCACCTGCAGAGCACAGAGTGAGAGAAGCCACCCAGGCTTCTCCTTTGGTGAATGCCCCTTGTCCAAAGGGGTTGGATCCTCTGAAGTCCAGCCCTGTCCTCTTCTCTGGCATGCCTGGAACCCGGATTCTTTGCCAAGGCTCGAATCCCCTGTGTCTTGGGTTCACCCTCAGGGTATGCCACCTGGCAACTTTTCCCAGAGGTCCCACCATCTCCCCAAGGCACTTCCAGGCCAGAGCCCAGGTCCCCAACACTCAAGGACCCATGACCTCTGGTCCCCTCCCTGTGTGGGGCCATCTCTCCTCTCTCCTCGGCTTTGGATCGCAGATGCAGGCTCTTCTCTCCCCACCCACCTGGGACACCAGCTTAACCTTCTTAGGTTTTTCACAAAGGACAGGAGGAAGGGCTGTCTTCAAACAGTTTCTGCTTTCCACCCCACCCCTGCGCAAAGTCCCTGAGCCGGGAGACACCAAGGGCACTCTGAAGGGAGACAGGCTGTCCTACCCTGCAGAGGAGGAAAACCAAGGCTCAAAGGCAATGGGTACTCGCTCAAGGTCACATGGCCGAGGAAGAGAGGAGCCAGTGTTGGGTCCTGCTCTGCGGGCTCCAAAGCTTGTGCTGTCAATCACCGAATCCTGTGGAAGACCCAAGTCTCCCTCACCAATTAGTCCGGTGGCCCTGGCTGAGCCACATCACCTTTCTCAACCTCAGTCTCTTCAACTCTAAATATGAAGCTATGGTAGCATTACCTACCTGTCTCAAAGGGGTGCTTGTTTATTTTCTGAAGTTAACATTTACTGAGCTTTCTAGCACGACATGCTGGAGCTCTGCTAGCCCTGAAGACTTACCTCTTTCAATCCTCACAGCAGCCTGTGGGGGAGATGCTATCACTGCCCACATTCGAGAGGTGAGAAACTGAAGTTGACACGGGCTTCAGACCTTGCTCAAGTTCACACAGCTGGTCACATGGCAAAGCCAAGACCCAAACCCAGGTCTGTCTGAATCCAGAACCATGGTACATTGTGGTGAGAATCAAACAGGAAAACCATTGTGGAAAGTACCTCATAAGCAGTAAGGTGCAATGCAGGCCCCAGGGTCAGCCCTCTTCCAGCAGAAAAGGACAAGACCATTATTCCCTATTGCCACCATATCCTGGAGAGATAGGGTCCACAGAGCATGGGGTGTGTCCTGCCCCCACCTCCATGCAGCAAAGACCCCAAAGGAAAGAAAATAGCAGACCAGGGCAGATCAGTGGGGTAGGTCAGGTGGGGAGGAGCCTCCCCAGTGTCATTAGACCCAGGCATGGGAAGGAAAGCTGTGGCTATCCCATCCAAATGGGGAGGATGTTTGTGGGACCTCGGGCAGAAGTGACGACATGGGTGGGTTGGGCGTCCTGTGCGTTTTGCTGCTTCTCTTCCCCTCCCCCACCTGCTCCCACCCGCACAGGGGAAGCCCCTGATCTGCTCACCCAGTGAGTCAGAAGCAGCCCCTCCCACCAAAGTCCCCCTGCCTTCCTCTCTGGGGGTTGCGGCCACCCCAGAGTTCCTCTTTGAGAATCACAGCTGCATTCACAGTGTTGCCTCTGTCAGAGTTCAATGAGTCCATCCTTTATGTGTCTCCGTGGATCTGCCTGGATCCTGGGGAATGTGATGGAGCCAAAAGCAGGAGATGGGAGCCTGCTGAGGACCAGGGGGGAGTGAGGTGCTTCACGGACTTTCTCTAAGTTGTCACATAATACCCACCGGACAGATGAGGCCACCAAGGCTCAGACACAGCAGGTAAATGGCAAAGACAAGAGTCAAGCCTGGGTCTGTCTTTCCACTACTTTCCACCAGCTCTTCCCAACAGGGAAGAAGGTGTTCCAGAAGGTTCACATTATTAGAATGTTTCCATTTTTTGAAAAATTAGTGAATAATTATTTTGCCATTTAAAAGATATTTTTCTCAGGGTGAGAGCTTCTTAAGATACACGGGAATCGGGAATTTCCTGGTGGTCCAGTGGTTAAGACTTGGCACTCTCACTGCCAGGGTCCTGGGTTCGATCCCTGGTTGGGGAACTAAGATCCTGCAGGCCACATAGCGCAGCCAAAAAAAATTTTTTTTAATAAAATAAAATAAATGGAAGAATCAAAAGCAGCAGTTAGTGGTGATCAAACAAACAATAACTTCATGACCCCCAACCAGGCTGTTCATCATTTGGCCACTGGAGTGGCTTTGGCTGATACAAGGTTTTACTTTGGTCTTATTCTTAATCTTTTGTTGTTTAATTTATACCTTTAATGAACCAATGATTAAAGAAAGGAATTAAAGGTAACTCGGAGGTCGAATACACAAGCAAATAGGAGAAGGAAGATGATGACTCCTCCGCAGATAAGTCTCAAGATTTATCATTTGCATTTATCTGATCAAACTCCTTATATAGCTTGTCATAAAAATTCTTGTGAGTTACAAAATTTCAAAGATTGTTAAAAAGAGAAAATAATATGTACTCTTTCTTTCCCTGTGTTGGGTATAAAGGTAATCTATACCTGCAAGACATATGCAGAGAGGTGCTTGCAACTAGGGACCTGAGAGCTATTTTATCTTACCATACAACAAACATAAAGTTCTCTTTTAAAGTACAAATCAGATTTTTTTTAAATTTATTTATTTTTGGCTGTGTTGGGTCTTCGTTGCTGTGCGCGGGCTTTCTCTAGTTGAGGCGAGCGGGGGCTACTCTTCCTTGTGGTGCACGGGCTTCTCATTGTGGTAGCTTCTCTTTGTTGCAGAGCACGGACTCTAGGCGCGCAGGCTTCAGTAGTTGTGGCACGTGGGCTCAGTAGTTGTGGCGCACGGGCTTTGTTGCTCCGCGGCATGTGGAATCTTCCCAGACCAGGGATCAAACCCGCATCCCCTGCATCGGCAGGCGGATTCTTAACCACTGTGCCACCAGGGAAGCCTTACAAATCAGACTTTTAAGCATCAAATGCAAGAATGCAAACCCTCAACTTCTTATTTTATTTTATTTTTTATTTTTGCGGTACGCGGGTCTCTCACTGTTGTGGCCTCTCCCGTTGCGGAGCACAGGCTCCGGACGCACAGGCTCAGCGGCCATGGCTCACGGGCCCAGCCGCTCCGCGGCATGTGGGATCTTCCCGGACCGGGACACGAACCCGTGTCCCCTGCATCGGCAGGCGGACTCTCAACCACTGTGCCACCATGGAAGCGCCCCCCAACTTATGAAAGTGATCTCGCAGGGCTTGCGGGATCTTAGTTCCCCAACCAGCGATTGAACCTGGGCCCCTGGCAGTGAGAGTGCTGAGTCCTACCCACTGGACCACCAGGGAATTCCCCATTTCATTCTTTTTTTTTTTTTTCGGTACGTGAGCCTCTCACTGCTGTGGCCTCTCTCGTTGCGGAGCACAGGCTCCGGACGCACAGGCTCAGCGGCCATGGCTCACGGGCCCAGCCGCTCCGCGGCATGTGGGATCCTCCCGGACCGGGGCACGAACCCGTGTCCCCTGAGTCGGCGGACACGAACCCGTGTCCCCTGCATCGGCAGGCGGACTCTCAACCACT
>NW_021146345.1:0-25000 GCF_002837175.3 Physeter macrocephalus
TGAAGAAGCAAGCACCGTGCCGTGCCGCCTGGCACTCTCCCCTGACGCCCAGGTTTTGGCTTTGGCCAGTGGCAGCAGTATTCATCTCTATAATACCCGGCGGGGTGAGAAGGAGGAGTGCTTCGAGCAGGTCCATGGGGAGTGTATCAGTGACTTGTCCTTTGATGTCGCTGGCCGGCTTCTGGCCTCCTGTGGGGACCGCGCAGTGCGGCTCTTCCACAACACCCCTGGCTACCGGGCAGTGGTGGAAGAAATGCAGGGCCTCCTCAAGCGGTCCTCCAGTGAGAGCACCCGCCAGAGGCTACAGCAGCAGCTGACGCAGGCCCAGGAGGCCCTGAGGAGCCTGGGTGCCTTGAGGAAGTGACTCTGGGAGGGCACAGCGGGAAGGGTCTGGCCTTCTGCCTCCGCTGCTGCGGCTTTTCCCAGGTACTCCCCAGCTGGAGGCCTTTTGAAAGGGGTGTGCTGATTTTCTTAACGGTGACTCCCCTCTCCTTTTTCCCATTGAAGCTATTCTTGCCTACTTAGATCTCTCTGTCTTCTTGCTGGTGTGACTCCTGGCCTTACTTGGCCTCCCAGGCCAACGACCAAGGTGCTTCCCTTTTTCCTGGGCCCAAGGGGTGGAATCTGTCTTCACCAGGCACTGAGGAGAGTGGTCATTAGAAGAGAAAGAGAGAACATGGTCTTTGACCTTGTGGCAACACACCCTGCTATCCAAAGAAGCGTGTAATTGTGGGACTTCCTGACGGTCCAGTGGTTAAGACTCTGCGCTCCCAATGCAGGGGGCCTGGGTTTGATCCCTGGTCGGGGAACTAAGGAAAAAAAAAAAAAAAAGACAAAGAAGCTTGTAATTGTGGAGGCAAAACCTAGGGAACACTTGAGTACTAACCAGCAGTCTTGCAGGGATGGGATATTGGGATATCTTCCAATTCCATAACTGTGGTATGACTCAGGGAAAGGCTGATCTTAACCCAGCAAAGCGCCTAACTTCATCAAAAAGGGATTAAGGGATTTCATTCTGTGCCTCAGTTTTCTTCTTTGTGAAATGGAGAATAATTATCTCGTGACCTCGTTACAAAGATGTTGTGAGAGTATGAGGGTATGAAGTCCCTAGATTTGGAAGAAAAGTAGAAAAGAGTCATAACATATGTTACCTGTTGTCCCACATCAGTTATTAACTACTGGGTTAAAACAGGGGAGTTTGAAACTCAATTAGAAAGAAACATATCCCTTGGGAAGGCCAAGTTTCTGGGACTTGATCGTACATTTCATATCTGGTTCTGCTTTAAGTTGTGTGGGAGAATCACAGACTCCCGAGATAGGGCTCGTCTCTTGCAGGAGGTTATATCCTGTTTGAGGAGAAACTTCTTTTCAGTTCACCAAACATTTGAGTGCCTACCCTGTGCCTAGCACGCAGCACTGGACCCTGGAGATAAGTATGAATGAGACATGATTTCTGCCATCAAAGGTGGCTGGTGGGAGAGAGGGTCACATGCCTATGAAGTGCTTTTGTTAGTTTATTCATAGCTGGAGAAGGCTGTTGTAAAAGTCAAAGCGAGAGAGAGGATTGACTCAGGACAGAGGCAGTGAATATGGAGTTGAAGTTGAAGGGTAGATTTGATAGATTAGGTATTTAGAAGTTCAAAGGTTGGGACTTTGAGGACTGCTTGGATGTGAGATGGAAATGAGGAATCTTAGGAAGACTTGAGCCCAGGGAAAATTTACTCATCCAGAATAAATTCTTCCTCCCTCTCCCTAAAACTGGGACCTCCGCTAGTCACCCCCAACTCGTAGAGATATTTGAACAAGTCACAACCTTGGAGTTATCCTTAGTTACTCCCTTTTCATACTCTCTCTGCCCTACTGCGCTACTGCCGTCCACTCCACCAGAAAATTCTTTTGGTTACATTCCAGTTTATATCCTGAATCGTCTACCTCTCTCCATCTTTTCTGTTACCATCCTGGTCCTAGCCACTGCCACCTACTGGACTGCTATAACATAGCTTCCTCATTGGCCTCCCCTACTTCCTCTCTTGCCTCGTTAAGTCACGTTTCTACGTAGCAGGGTGATCTTTTAAAAATGTAAACCAGATCACATCGTTCCCAAGTTAAAACCCTGAAAAGACTCTCCATCACAGTTGGAATAAAATCCAAAACTCTCACCATGGCCTACAAGGTCCTATGTAATCTGGCTTCTTCCTTCCTCCTTGACCTGGTTACCACTTTCCCAGCCACTCCAGCCTTGCTGTTCCTCCACCAAGCCAAGTTATTTCCAGCCTCAAGGGGGACTTGTGCCTATGCTTTTCCCTCTGCTTAGAAGCATTTTTTTTCCTTCTGTTGGCAGTCTTGTCATGCTTGTCATAGTTCAGTTCTCAGTTTCGACTATACTTCAGAGAAACCCTCCCTGACCACCCGATCTGAAGTAGCCCTTTCCACCAATCATATCACATCCATCACATTAGCTTATTTTATTTTATTTTGCATTACTTAATGCCATCTGAAATTATCTTGTTTGGATATTTGTTGGCTTCAGGGGTTTTCAGTTTAAATGCTTATGGATGTCAAGTGGGTAGTATAAGTGGGTGATTTGGGCCACAGTCGTCTGGGTGTAAGACAGTAGGACATGGTGGGAACTGAAGTGGTCTCTAGGGGGCGTGTGTCCTGGGTAAGGGGCAGGCGTGGCTGCGACTTAATATTCAGGATTCCAGCAGAAGTTGCCTGTTTCAGAGAAGCTAGAAGTTGGCAATTTATTATAAACAGAAAAACTTAGGCACTGTAGGGACCAAACAGAATGCTGCTGCGGGCAGCATGCAGCCCTGCAGTCTCATTGCAGCTTCTGGATTGTTCATTAACCCACTGGAATGGGACAAGAATCCTTGTCTGTGTGATTTGCTCTGTATCCCACACACAGTACCTGGGACAGAGTAAGCACTCAATAAATGTTGAACTCAAACCAGGGCAGGTGACAGAAATTTCAGTACCCTCTGTGTATTGTGGTTTTATGTTCCTAAGAATAGACTTCTGATTGATAATACTGTGCACCTGGGTCCTGGTGAATACTTGCTTTCTGATTGTTTGAAGAATGAGCCTAAAACACTTTGCATATCTGCTCGGCTCTGGCTTTACTCCCATATATCCAGGAGAGGAAGTGACCACAGAATGTTGAGTTACGGAAGTCAGAAGTCTTCAGTTCCAGTTTCAGCTGCGGCACTTACTGACTTGAGACCTTGAACAGGCAGATCACTTGACCTCTCTGAGTTTGTTTCCTCATCTGTAAAATGGGAATAAATCCTGTCCTTCGTGCTTTGCAGGGCTTTGAATTTCTAATATGATGAATGAAAGCACTACAAAAAAGTCATTACAGAGACTTCCTGAGGACAGAAAACTCCTCTCACTAAAGATGAGGCTGCTTCTCTTGTAAGCATGGAGAAGTTACCTGGATAGTCATGTAGCCTAGAGGCCACCGTGTTTTTTGGTGAAAAATCCTTGTGTGTGAAGGCAGTGTTAATACTTTAATATTGCTATTTCAATGTCTGTGGGTTTGAAATTTTTCAACATAAAAATTTGGAGAAATATTTTAAAATGGTGGTTTATAGATTATTTTTATCAGTCATCAAAAATAGAAAAAATATTTAAGCCACAAAAGTGCACATCTAAAGGCCTGTTGATAGTCTTCATCAATTTCAATTGAGGGAATGAGAATACTCTTATTTAAAAGATGTTCTGGGGGATTCCCTGGCTGTTCAGTGGTTAGGACTCTGTGCTTCCACTGCAAGGGGCACAGGTTCGATCCCTGGTCGGGGAACTAAGACCCTGCAAGCTGCACTGTGCAGCCAAAAAAAAAAAGATGTTCTGCAGTTAGAGATTATAGGAGGTAAATAGGAAGCACATACTATGGTGATAAGTTATCAATGATGATAGGTTGGGACTTCCCTGGTGGCCCAGTGGTTAAGAGACTGCGCTCCCAGTGCAGGGGGCCCGGGTTCGATCCCTGGTCAGGGAGCGAGATCCCGCACGCATGCCGCAACTAAGAGTTCGTATGCCACAGCTAAGGAGCCCGCCTGCCGCAACTAAGACCTGGTACAACCAAATAAATAAGTATTAAAAAAATGATTATAGGTTATATCAGAGACCCAACATTGCCCCAAATTGGGCACATATCTAGAAACGATAATTTGGGATTCATGTTCTCCTCTACAAAATTCCAGAAATATGAGTCTTCCAGGTGATCCTGGCTTGTTTTGAGCACACAGCTCGTGAGGCTGAGGCCCACTGATAGAACAGGTTGGCACTGCAGAATCAGCCACAGCGACCGAAAGCATGATTCATATACACAAACCTGGGAATGTCTTCTTGAGGTTGTGACTGTATGTCCAAGTCTTCGTTTCTTCAAGCTTCCAACTCTGATCCCAGGGTTCAGGGCAGTTGGAAAATGAGTGTGGTTTCCACTTGCTTTCTATTCAGTACACATACCCAGTTTGAGTCCATTTGCGTTTTCTTGGTCACGTTAATAGTGGCTAACATTGAGTGCGAAGCCTTCAGTCCCTACCAGCTCACTATTGTTTTTGCCTCAGCAAAACCCAGTAACCAACCACATCTTAGTTTTTATTTGGTGAAGTCCCACTTTCCCAAATCTTAATCTGTACGATTTATAGGGGATAGACCCAGACCCTCCACGGTGGGCATATAACCAATCAGCGTATTCCTGGACTTTGCCAGAACTTTAGAAAAGTGAAAATATGTTTAGTTTTCTGCTGGGATTGCTTAGTAAGTTGAATGTAAAGAAACTATGTGTAGTCCTGTCCAAGAATGAAGCCAACACAGGAAAGCAGCCAAAGATGTAGAGAGATGCTGTGCTGAGGATGCTGCTTGTTTAGACAGCTGGATCCAGACACACCTGAGGTTGCCACCACTGGACTGTGAGTTATAAGAGCCAATAAATTCCTCTTTATGATTGTCCATTCGAGTTGGGATACTCTTACTTGCAACTGAGAGAGCCTTGACATCAGTATTATTAGAGAGTCCAAGTAAATTGCCCAAGGCACATAACCAATAAATGGCTTGTCCAGATCTTTAAGTTTAGGCCGATCTAGTACTAAAATACATTCCTTTAGGGAATTCCTTGGCGGTCCAGTGGTTGCGACTCTGCACCTTCACTGTCGAGGGCATGGGTTCAATCCCTGGTCGGGGACCTAAGATCCCACAAACTGTGCGGCCCGGCCAAAAAAAAAATTAAAAAAATAAATTCCTTTCATTTGCAAAGCCGGAGGCAAGAATACGAATGAAGGTCCACATGCCATGCCATGTCTTAATATTTCTTATAAATTAAGCTGAGCTCAAATATGTTCAATCCTCCTGCCTTCATATAACTTCCTGGAAGGCCAAGTTCAAATTTAGAATTCTCAGACTCAGGTCTGTGCCACAAAGTGTTGTCGAAGCCAGCCATCCCATGATCAAGGCCGTCCCCCTTTTCCCACCTGATTCCCACATTGCAAGAGATACCCCAGCCCACACCTCACATGCTATCATATCCCTGCAAGACACCAACCGCTCGGGCCTTAGGGTGTGCACCATGGCAGCCCCACCTTTGGGAGAGTGGACCTGGCGAGAGGCTGGTACAAGCCCTGGAAGCAGGCTTGTGTCTGTTTGGACAGGGAGTCCAGGGTCTAGTGGATGAGATGGGGACAAAAGCTCTGGGTGGTCACATTTCCCTGGTCCTGCAACTGTGCCTCGTGGGGAGGGGCATGGCAGGAGGAGGGCCAGGACAGGTGCCTCCGGAGGAGTCCTCTTTGCCCACATCTAACACTATTAACACTGTGTTGACCACACTCCATCTTTTCCCTGCAATTTCAAGTTCACTATGCTAAGCTCTCCTCAACACGTCAGAAATGTAATACAGTATTTTATTGTGAGTTCCTGGGGGTTCGACCAGGTATGTATCAGAGTTTTTCCAAAAGTTCTGGATACGTGAAAGCAGTCGTGCATTTTCTTTACCGGTATCTGTGGTCTGATTACTGACTCTCCATTCTCACCTTCAGATTCTTCCACGCATCCCAGAGACCAGCTGCACCCAGGGTACCAACATGGAAACCATGTACACCTTGATCCTTCATCACAGTCCTAACCCTTGGACTGCCAGGGAATTCCTATACCCTTTGATTCAAAAGCCCTCTTTTGCATAGTTTCTGCACCCAATACTCAGTGCTTGCCATTGGGAAGCAAAGATGGATAGATGGCATTCCTTCCATCCAGAAGGTGCTTGATCTGGTATCAGGAAATACAATAATAGTAACAACAGCAAATACTGATTATGTGGTAGGCAAGGTTGTAAGTGCTTTGTACACATTAGGCTATTTAAGCTTCACCACATCCTATTGGGTAGATATTGCTATTCCCATTTTAGAGATGGTGAAACTGAGAAACGAAGAGGTTAAGGGACTTCCCTAAGTGACGGAGTTAGGATATGAACTTGGCTCCAGCGCTTGTGTTCTCAGCCCACTCTTATGCAGCCTCCCAGCCATGCCTGTACCCAGAACATAGGCCAGAATGTGGTTACCTGCCATCAGTGAGGCACAGCCCTGTGCCCAGTACAGTGCCTGGTACTCAGAAATGACAAAATGAGGACAGCCAGGGTATTACTGAATATCACAGAACCAGTGTGTAGAGGGGTCTGGAAGGAGCAAGAGAGGCTGGAGAGGAAAAAACAGGCTTACTCAAAGAGGCAGATGGGAAACCAGACCCAGTGTCAGGAGGATGGGTAAGGAGAGCTCCCGCCCCTCTCCTTTTTTTTCCTTCCTCCCTCCCTCCCATCCTTCTTTCCTCCCTCCCTCCCTCCCTCCCTCCCTCCCTCCCTCCCTCCCTCCCTCCCTCCCTCCCTTCCTTCCTTCCTTCCTTCCTTCCTTCCTTCCAGGGATAGTTGCTAAACATTTGCCATGGGCTATATTTGGAGTATACAAGATGTTTCCTCCCTGTGGCTGTGGGGAGAAGGAAGGCCTGGATGTACATGACTAGGTTACAGGTCTCAAATAAATAATATTTTTGTTTGCTTGTTTTTTATTTAAGGAGAATATTTAAATAGTAAAACCGGGTCAGAGCTCCTTAGTCTGCCTTGCAGATTCTTTCTGATCAGGGCCTCAGCATTGGCTCCCAAACTGGGCTACACATAAGATCATCTTTTTAAAAATACATTAAATGTACTTTCCTCTTGTTTGGACAAATTTCTGTGATGTGGCAGCAGTACAATGACACCCCCCCCCCGCCACAAAAATGTCCACATCCCAATACCTGGGACCTGTGAATTCGTTAGGATACATGCTGTCTTAGTTTGGGCTGCTATAACAAAGTACCATAAACTGGATGGCTTAAACAACAGAAATTTATTTCTCACAGTTCTGGAGGATGGGAAGTCCAAGATCAAGTTACTGGCAGATCTGGTGTCTGGTGAGAGCCTGCTTGCTGGTTCATAAATGACCATCTTTTCGTTGTGTCCTCACATGGCAGTAAAAGGGCAAGAGAGCTCTCTGGGGTCCCGGTTATAAGGGCTTGAATACCACTCATTCATGAGGGCTCTACCCTCATGACTGAATTTCCTCCCAAAGGCCCCTCTCAATTAAAAAAATTTTTTTTGGCCACGCCGCGCAACATGCGGGATCTTAGTTCCCTGACCAGGGATGGAACCCACATCCCCACGGTTCAAGTGTGGAGTCTTAACCACTGGACCGCCAGGGAAGTCCCAAAGGCCCTAAGTTAATACCATCACACTGGGGGTTAAGATTTCAAAATATGAATTCTGTGGTGTCACATGCAGTCCACTGCACATGCCAAAGGGGAATTAAGGTAGCAGATGGAATTAAGGTCACTAATCAGCTGGCTTTAAAATAGAGAGATTATCCTGTATTATCTGAGTGGGCCCGATGTAATCACAAGGACACAAGGTCCTTAAAGGTGGAAGCGGCTGGCAGAGGAGAAAACCAGAGAGATGGCAGCAGGAGGAGGACTCAGCCTGATGTTGTTGACCTTGAAGATGGAGGAAGGAGCCATGAACCAAGGAAAGTGGGCAGCTCCTAGAAGCTGGAAAAGGAAAGGAAACAGATTTTCCGCTAGAGCCCCTAGGAAGGAATGAACCTTGAACTTGGCCCAGTGAGATCCCTATCAGACTTCTAATCTACAAAATAACACACTTGTGCTGTTTAAGCAACGAAGTTTGTTGTGATTTGTCATAGCAGCAACAGAGAACAAACACAATGATGTGTTACATAAAATATCAAAGTACAGAAGAATGCGCAGAGTGTGATGCAAACGGTTGTGTGAATACGTACTTTTGCACATATGTTTGTAAATGTGGGGACGAGTGGGTCTCGACATTGGCTGTACATTAGAGTGATCTGGAAAGCTTAAGAACAAATCCCAATGGCCAGGCTGCAGTCCTGTAAATCAGAACCTCTAGGAGTGGGGGGATGGGGGAGAAGAACCCAAGCATTAGTATCTTTTGAAGCATGCGGGATCTTAGTTCCCGGATGAGGGAACGAACCCGCGCCCCCTGCTGTGGAAGCACAGAGTCTTAACCACTGGACCGCCATGGATGTCCCCAGAACCTGCATTTTAACAAGCTTCTTGGGGGTCCTCATGGTTGGGGCAGCACTGGGCTCTCTCTGCCTCTGACTGGCCCTCACTGCCTGTTTTCTTCTTTCTTTCTGGCACTTCTCATTAGCAAGCCATCAAGAACCCATGCCTGTGAATGTTTTGAGGGGCTTTTTGAACCGTTTCCATTTTTAGCCCATGTAACCTCTCTTTTAATGAATTCCAGTAGGTTCAACGTTGCTGCCTAAGGACACACAGGGAGGACACACAACCTCCTACAGGTCTCCTTGACTCCTCACGACTGTTGCGTGGGCCTTGGTGGCCTTACAAAGGAGCACAGCCTACAAAGTGGCTTTCAGAGGAAGAAGACTTGATCCAGGTCCTCTGTCTTCTCTCTCAGCCGGGCTCTAACACAACCCAAGAGGGAGAAAAGAGAGAACGTCAGCGTAGTTCAGGCTCTTAGTCTTCAAGGCTTTTCCTCAAACAGATTTTCATAGATACCAGTGCGGGAGATAAATACACAGGTTCTAGGCTAGAACCACGAGACTCAGCAGGTTCCTCAGACCCTGTCTTCCACTGAAGCAGCCTGGGTGAGGATCTCAGCTTTTTGGGAGGTAAAATAAAAGGAAAGGGCCGAGAGAGGTGAACGCAATGTTCTAGGGGGACCTAAGCAAGGGTGGGATTACATGCTTTTGGAATAATTGTGGAGGAGGTTGAGTCTTAAAAGATGGGTATTTCAGAAGGAGGATGGCAAGCGGGGAAGGAGAGGGGGTGGCATTCCTCAGGGGAGAAGCAGTGTAAGAGCACAGAGGCGATGTGCAGGATCCGTTCAGGGAACGGGTTTGTTCAGCTGGAGCTAAGAGTATGGCAGAAGCAATGGCACAGGAAGCTGAAAGGAGAATTTCTGCCCGCAAGGCGCTTTGTGGTTTACAAAGCTTGTCCGGTCTCTGCCTCACCAGGTCCGTGGTACAAGCCTATGAAGTACAGAGCCATTGTTATTGAAGTCATTTCACAGAAAACAAAACACAACTAGGATTCAGAGTGGTTAAGCTAAGTTAAGTGGTTAAGTGACCTACGCAAAACCACGAGACGAGTTCATGGCTGAGCTGGGATTCCAACCCAGGCTTTCTGCCTCCTAGCATTCTTTTCCCTGTGACTGAGATCATATTTGAGACCCTGATTAATACTATGGTATGAGGTTGAACTTGGGCAATGGGGAGGCATGGAAAGGGTTTTGGAAGAGGCCTGGTCATCAAAGGCGCACGCGCCCTGGGCACGCGTCCCGGTTGGGGGAGGACTGAGTGCTGCCTAGGAGCTAAATCACTCTGACAAAGAAAGTGGGATGATTTCCAGGTAACATGGATGGCGCAGAAAGGGAGAAAACAGCTGATGGCAGGCCCTAGAGAGAGCCTGTGGGGAGGTGTGGTGGTCATTCTCTCATTCATTCGATAACACTCTATTAAGCGCCTCATCTGTGCCAAGTGCTGTGCTAGGCATCGGGGATGTGCTGGTGAACTTGACAATGGGGTCCCTGCCAGCACAGGGCTGCCATTACAGGGGACAGCCAGATAATACAGAGCAAAGGAAAAGTCAAAGAACTCCTAATTGTGATGAAGCTTATGATCTTCGGGAACATCCGAGGACGTCCACCCAGGTCACGTGGTCTTCAGGCTCGCCTCTCCTACCTGCCTGTGGTGGTTCAGGGGAGCGAGGCTTCCTTCCTCCTGCTTGAAGTGATCTGGGGAAGGCTTCCTGGAAGAGGAAGCATCATGGCTGGGAATTCATTCATTCAACAGATACTTAATGATCGCCCACTGAGTGCCAGGCTCTGTTCTAGGTGCTAGGGATAATCAGTGAACAAAACAAAAGGGACCACGTTGCTACCTTCATGGAGCTACTGAAAGGAGATAGACAGTAAACAAGACAGAGGGTAAAATAGTATATCAGACGGTGATGAATGCTCTGGAGAAAAATATACTGGGGGAGGGGGATACAGAGTGTGTGTGTGGGATTGCATACTGCAGTCTTAGGGTGGCCAAGAAAGGCTGAATTGAGAAGATAACATTTGAGTAAAGACCTGAAGGAGGTGAGGGAGTGAGCCATGGAAGCACGTGTATGCAGAATGGATGATCCAGGTAGAGGGACCTACAGTGCAAAGAGTTTTACTGGGTGTTTTCAGATGAGCAAGGAGGCCAGCGTAGTTGGAGCAGAGACAGCAAAGGGTAGATGGCCGGTGGTGAGGTCAGAGAATTGAGGTAGACAGTTGGGGCACTGCAGGTCTCTGTAGCTTTTACTTTGAATGCACCACTTCGAATCCAAGTTGCCCAAGGCAGAGGTCTGGGCTGCTCATCTCAGCACCCAGCTCTGCATCTAGCACAGGGCTTTCACTTAGAAAATGTCAAGGTGAGATCTCTTTAAAGAGAAGTATGTCAACAGAGGGCATTTGTGCAGGCTTCGGGGAATAGTTGGCAGGTGCCCGTTTTGACCAGTCTCTTACACAGAGAGAACTTCAGTGGGAGGTAGGTGGGGAATGTAGGGCCAGGTGCACAAATGTGAGCAGGAAACAGGAGATCACTGGGTCTTCAGGGGATGGCCCGAAGAAGGTGGTGACTGGCAGGGTGGGCTGGAGGAGAGATGGGTGCCGGAGGCTGAAGCAGCTGAGAGGAGCGGTGGGCTGTGGAGTAGAGAAACTATAGGCAAGAAACCCTGGGGTGGGAGTGGGGTGCTGGCCAGGACTTGGACAAGGGTGAGAGAGAAGTGAGACATAAATGTCTGGTGATGTGTGCCTAGACCAGGCGGCCCTATGAACAGAACTGGAGAATTCTACAGAGCTGGCCTCTCTCACAACACTTAGCGTGCTCTGCCTCGAGTTTTATTTTCCTCTTGCTTTCCTTATCCTCGCCCAAAGGGCGGGGAGTGTGTCTTACTCATCTTTGCGTCACTCAGTGTCCACTGTTGCAGGGCATATAGCAGGTGCTCAGATGGTTCTTCGGTTCAGTTATTTTGGATCAGTGGCTTTGAGAAACAGACATGCCACCTTTGATCCCGTTATTTCTAGAATCGTCCTTCCCTCCACATGCTAGTTCAGCTCTTCCACTCCTCAAATGCTTATCGAGCCATGATGTTGGTGGATTATGAAAGGGCGAACAGTCATAGAGGCTGTGTCAAGTTCAGGGTTAGCTAGACATTTCTCTGGGCACACGAAGGAAGTTTCTCTAGAGGTGAAAGAAGTAGCTGCTACCAAGCAATGCAAACTGTCACCTACTTCCTTTATGTTTCCTGAAGCGGTTGCTCCAGGACCCTCTCTGAATACTGCAAGCATCAATAAATGCCTGGGGTGCTGGGGGAAGACTAGGGAGCTGTGCTGAAGATTGAACATTCACCCAAACATCTACTGAGCATCTAGAGTGTCTGTGGACACAGGACTAAGAGCAATTGCACCTACTGTATTCTCAAAGTTCAACTTCAAGGTCATTTTTCCCCAGATGCCTCTAGACACCCCTCATCTAGAATAGGGTTGTCATAGCACCTTGTACATTACTTCTCTTAGCCTAGCGTTTATAAAATGGCATTTTATTTTTATTATTATTTTAAAAACTTATTTATTTCTATTTATTTTTGGCTGCGTTGGGTCTTCGTTGCTGAGCGTGGGCTTTCTCTAGTTGCGGCGAGCAGGGGCTACTCTTCGCTGGGGCGCATGGGCTTCTCATTGTGGTAGCTTCTCGTTGCAAGCACGGGCTCTAGGCGTGCGGGCTTCAGTAGTTGTGGCACGCGGGCTCAGTAGTTGTGGCGCACGGGCTTAGTTGCTCCAGGGCATGTGGGATCTTCCTGGACCAGGGCTGGAACCCATGTCCCCTGCATTGGCAGGCGGATTCTTAACCACTGCGCCACCAGGGAAGTCCCCTAAAATGACATTTTAAATGCCTGTTTTCTGGTCTGCATGTTCTACTAAACTGGAAGCTCTTTGAAAGCAAAACCCCAGATTTTGTCCTCAGCACTGAGCATGGAGTCTTGCACAACGCAGGCATCATATAACCAACAAGTGCTGAATTAAATGAGACAGTGATGTAGAGCAGGGGTCCCCAACCACCGGGCCATGGACCAGTACCGGTCCTCTGCCTGTTAGGATCTGTGCTGCACAGCAGGAGGTGAGCAGGGAGGGCGACCGGGTGAAGCTTCATCTGCCGCTCCCCATCGCTCGCATTACCACCTGGACCATCAACCCTCACCCCCGCCCCGCCCCGGAAAAATTGTCTTCTATGAAACCAGTCCCTGGTGCCAAAAAGGTTGGGGACTGCTGATGTAGAGTGGCAAGGATGCACTAAGTGGCACTCCAGGATATCAGGGGAAGACTTGTCTAGTTCAAACGGGATGTTGGAAGAGTAAGTGGTCATCAGGTGAAGAGACAGAATTCCAGGTGGGGAACAGATGTGTGCAAACGTTGGAAGGCATACTAAAGGTGTGAAATTCTCTGTAGTTGGCGCACAATGGTGTTATCTGGGGAGCTAGGGCCCCAGACAGGAGCGGCAGCAGGACAGGATGGTGCAGACCCTCAGTAACGTAACGTTAGGGTCAAGCCCATAAAATATAGGTTATGGCGGCAGCACTGTCCAGAGGATTAAGATGCTCCCCTGGGAAAGAGCCTCCCACCACACCCTGCACACAGCACGTGCCACCAGCTCGCCCGCTTACCCAGGCCTGCTTGGGAGGTCACTGGACTCGGGGACGCCCAGAGAGGGGTGCCCAGGCCGGGACGCCCAGGGTGGGACGACCACGGCGGGGCGCGCTGGGTAGGACGCTCGGGGTGGGGCACCTGAGACTGGGCGCGCAAGCGCGCTGATGCCTCGAGCCCCATGGGGAGGGCGGGTGCGCGCTCTTCCTCGCGCACGCGCGCACGGAGGGGGCGACGGCCGCGGTGACGCTGTTTGCGCCGGGCGGGCGGCGGCGCGTGAGGCGCGCGATTCCGGTGCCTTGGGAGCAGTGCCCCGGCCCCCGCCGCTCCCGCCGGCGCCATGTCGGGCCGGTCTGTCCGGGCCGAGACCCGCAGCCGGGCCAAGGATGACATCAAGAAGGTGATGGCGGCCATCGAGAAAGTGCGGAAATGGTGAGGGGCCAGGGCCGAGGGTGCTGGAGGGGGACGCCGGCCCAGGCCCAGAGCGGCGGTGAACTGGCGGGCGGGGTGGGAGCCGACCGGCGGGCGCTTGGGGGGAGGGGGGCGGAGAAGGCGGGAGGAGGGTGCCGCTCGCCTCGGCGTGAGGTCAGAGGGCGCGCCAGCCGCAACCATTCAGCTGGTCGCCCGGCCCGCGGGTCCGCCCACCTGCCCTAGGGCAGCGCGGCGCTCGGAGGAGCTGCCGGCGTTTGGCTGCGCTTGGTCCTTGGGATCTGGTTCGCACGGCGGTCCTCGCGCGGGCCTCGTCCCCCCGCCCGCCTGCCTCGGGATCCTTTTGCGTTCTGAACTGTCCCATATGATAGCTAACAATCTCTGAGAATTTCCCGTTGGCCAGACTGAGCGCTCTACGTATTAAATCGTCTAAGGTGAGAGCTTCTCGGCAAACCTACATGCCACGGGACCAAGTGGTTATTGGAGTTAAAAGCCCTGTGTTACGCCTAATACGGACCCACACGAGCGAGCTGGGAAGGCATTTTCTCTTGGTGGCCTGGGAGCTGTTAGTAGAGGAGTCAGGATCTACCCTTCGTTTGGAAACGGCTCCTGTAGCGTTCGTTGCAGGCGCCGGTTGACCGCCTGTTTTGTACCAGAAACAGTGATGCGTTATCACCTTCAATTTTCACAGCCAACTGTTTGCGCCAACTTCTTGAGTGCTTTTCTCTAGCTGATTACTAATAATAATTTTAAAGTCCGGGTAAGTGTTAGTTAGCTCCCTCCGGGAAGCCTTCTCCAAGTTCTCCTGCCCTTCACCCTCCACTCCCTTTATTATTTTTTAAATTAATTTATTTTATCTTATTTATTTATTTTTGGCTGTGTTGGGTCTTCGTTGCTGCGCGGGGGCTTTTCTCTAGTTGCAGCGAGCGGGGGCTACTCTTCTTTGCGGTGCGTGGGCTTCTCATTGCGGTGGCTTCTCTTGTTGTGGAGCAGGGGCTCTAGGCGCGCCGGCTTTAGTAGTTGTGGCGCACGGGCTTAGTTGCTCGTGGCATGTGGGATCTTCCCCCACCAGGGCTTGAACCCATGTCCCCTGCATTGACAGGCGGATTCTTAACCACTGCGCCACCAGGGAAGTCCCTCCACTCCCTTTAGGGTCATTACCTTGGACTTTATTTTCGTGTTTGTCCATTTATCTACAAGATTAAGTTCCTTAACTCTTTATCAATAAGGGCTTCATATATAGTTGGACTCATAAATACTAGTTAAATAATTAATGATTTTTCCCCTCCAAATCTCATCCTTCTAGGTTTTTTTTTTTTTTTTTTTTTTTTTTTTTTTTTTTTTTGCGGTACACGGGCCTCTCACTGTTGTGGCCTCTCCCGCTGTGGAGCACAGGCTCCGGACGCGCAGGCCCAGCGGCCATGGCTCACGGGCCCAGCCGCTCCGCAGCATGTGGGATTTTCCTGGACCGGGCACGAACCCCGGACGCGCAGGCCCAGCGGCCATGGCTCACGGGCCCAGCCGCTCCGCAGCATGTGGGATTTTCCTGGACCGGGGCACGAACCCGTGTCCCCTGCATCGGCAGGCGGATTCTCAACCACTGCGCCACCAGGGAAGCCCCTTAGGTTTTTTTGTGAAACCTAAAAATGGGCATACCTTTCTCTTCTGGCAATCTCTGTCCTCACCTGCAGCCTAGGGCAGATGAGCATATTCTCTCACCCAGAACTCTTGTACCAACTTCCCTATGATCTGCCTGCTTCAGGACTGACTCATTCCCCAGTCCATTCATCACACTGTATTTTTCTCAAGTGTGAATCTTCTAGCACTCCTCTGCATAGGAAATAATGCTTCATCGATCTCTTCTTGCTCTTAGGATAAAGACCAAAGATGATCCTTCTTGCCCCACCAGACTGGTTCAAACTGCCCTGTTTCCCAGGATGCTGGACATCTTTCAGTTGGGGCCACACTTCTGTTTCTGCTACCTGGTGTCCTTCCTCTACCCTCTCCTCCCCCTTGCCTAGTTAACTCCTACTTCTGCTCTCCAGGTGCTTCCTCAAGGACACCTTTCAAGATCCCCAGTCTAAATCAGGTCCCTTACTGGAACTTTCCACAATTGTATTAGGTCGAACCGTAAGATACCGCCTGTATTTGCCCTTTTAACCAGCAGAAGCAGCAGTTTGATATGGGTAAACCTAGTGATTAGGTTTCTAACTGTGAGATGAGTTGTGTGATGTCTGTTTCCAGTTGGAATTTCGGGTCTGTGAGGGTCAGGACTGTGCATCTTGTTCCCTGTGTGCCCAAGACTTAGCATAGGGTCTTGAATATTAAATATATGTTGAGTAAATGAGGAATAAATGAGTGGCTTGTCCAGGAATTAATTCCAGTTTCCTAAGTCTTTAGTTCATTCTTCTTTTTGTTACATCATAGTCTCTACATTTCTGTGATGTCACCATTTGCTGAATAGCATCATCAATAGCAGCAGTAACAGCAGTTACTTTTTTTGCTTTTTTGTCCTCAAATTGGGATGCGAAACTTGCAGAAGTCATACTCCAGACTCCCCACCTCTGGCCGTTCATAATCTACACTCTTATTCAACAATGTCACTTGCCTTTCCCTCCCCAGGTATGTGCGGGGTGGGGAGAACAACTACTCATTTTTTAAGGCTCATCTCAAAAGTAACCTCTTCTGTAAAATGAAACCTTAAAGCAGTCTTTCCATGGCGGCTTGGCCTTCACCTCTTCCAGAAGCCAGTGTGAGGCTCAGGTCTGTTAGTTGGAAGCATCCTGTCCTGCTCCTGTGATTATTTTTAAATAGCATCGTGTTTCAATCCAGAGTTCCACAGGAGTCATAGGAGTTCTGCCTTCCATGGGATATCCTGGTCTTACTCTTTCAGCCTTCTTCCTTGCCACCTTCACGTGTTACAATGATTTCTTTACTTATCTTTTCATTGCTATGAGTTCCCAAGAGAGGGACCCTATCTTATATATCCTTTATCTCCTATAGGGCCTTGTATATTAGGGCTTTATAAATATCAGTGGAATTGAATTAATTTTCGGGAAATAAAGAAGTTTATGCCAGATAGATACCTGAGTTTGAAAATGTGCTGATATTCTATACTGCTGTAGGCTGTGAGGAACAAAAGGTTTTGGTACACTGTACATGAGCAAAGGTGGCAAGTAGAGGGTTCAGAGCCAAAGGCATTTGATAGCAAAGTGTTTTTGGAAGGGATGATTTTGTCCTGAAAGGTAAGGTATGATTTGACGGAGAGGAAGTTTAGAAAGCACTTAAGATTGAAGGAGTGATCTGCTGAGAAGTGGGAAAGCACAGTTATGATCAGAAAATCTATTTTATTGTTTATCAGTTCTAAGAAGTGTCTTTGTTTTAGGGAGAAAAAGTGGGTGACTGTGGGTGACACGTCCCTTAGGATATTTAAGTGGGTTCCCGTGACAGACAGCAAGGAGGTAAGTGTGGAAGAAAATCGAAACAACAAAAAGGTAACGTCTTCTTTCTTTCTTTGATTGCCTCTTAATTATAATGGAATGTATTTTCCCAGAATTGAGCTGAAAACATTTCAAGGCATCCTCTGTCATTGGTCCACGCAAAGCCTCTTATTTTATTATTTACCCCCCTTTATTCCCTTTCCTTAACCCACTCCTCTTTTCCAGGGCTTGGCAAACTACAGCCCAGGCCTGCTCCCTGTGATTCGATATAGGTTTATTTGAACACACCTATGCCTGTTTGTTTCCTTATTTGTGGCTGCTTTTGAGTTGTAATGGCAGAGTTGAGTAATTGCCATAACACCTAATGGCCTGCAAAGCCCAAGATATTTAATATCTGGCCCTGTAAGAAAAAGTTTGTGGACTCCTGCTGCCCACTGTAGTTTATTACATCATGTGTTTAATATGTGTATATGCCTTTCTAATTCCTCTTCCATGGGTTTATATGGACACCTGTACATTCTTTTTTTTAAAATTTTTGTCTGCATTGGGTCTTTGTCGCTGTGCACGGGCTTTCTCTAGTTGTGGTGAGCGGGGGCTACGCTTCGTTGTGGTGCGCGGGCTTCTCACTGCAGTGGCTTCTCCTGTTGCGGAGCACGGGCTCTAGGCACGCGGGCTTCAGTAGTTGTGGCGTGCGGGCTCTAGGGTGAGCGGGCTTTAGTAGCTGTGGTGCGCGGGTTCAGCAGCTGTGGCTCGCGGGCTCCAGAGCGCAGGCCCAGTAGTTGTGGCACACGGGCCCATTTGCTCCGCGGCATGTGGGATCTTCCCAGACCAGGGATGGAACCCGTGTCCCCTGCATTGGCAGGCGTATTCTTAACCACTGCGCCACCAGGGAAGTTCTGGACACCTGTATATTCTTGAAAAATACAGAGCGTTGTTTCATATTTGTATTAAAAAAAATTTGCATCTATATATAGCATTGTGCTATAAACCTCTATTCTCTTTTTGTTTTTGAGAACTCTGCATGTTTCTGTAATTGTAAATAAAATTATTATCATTACTCTTGCATTGTATTCTCTTATGTGCAGTGACCATATTTATCTATACATTCCCTGAGTGATAAACACCCAGATTTCTCCAACTCTTTTTTTCCTGATTGTTTTGAAAAGATCTGAAATATAAAACACGTACAGAAAAGTATCTAAAACATATGTAGTATATATGAAAAAATATAAAGCTAATACCCTTGTAAAAACCACCTAGGTTAAAAAATAGACATTGCCAGCTCCCCCAGAAGGCTCTGTAACTCTTCCCAGCATCCCCCTCTCTCCCCTCTAGAGGAGATCACTCTCCTACTTTTGCTTTTACGACCACTTCTTTAGTCATTTGTAAACATTTTTTATTTTATATAAGCAGCATCATGAAGTATCTATTTTTGTATGCCTTGTTTTTTTTGCCTAGTGTTATGTTTGTAAAATCATCCATGTTGTATTTGGAGCTGTTTGTTCCTTCTCATTGCTGCATGGAGGTTTTTTAGTTTCTGTTTTTTAATTTAATTTAATTTTTATTTTTGGCTGCATTGGGTCTTAGTTGCGGCATGCGGGATGTTCGTTGAGGCATGCAGGACCTTTCGTTGCGGCGTGTGGGCTTCTCTCTAGTTGTGGCCTGTGGGTTTTCTCTTCTCGTTGTGGCACACGTGCTCTAGTTGAGGTGCATGAGTTCAGTAGTTGTGGCATGCAGGCTTAGTTGCCCCGTGGTATGTGGGATCTTAGTTCCCTGACCAGGGATCGAACCCACGTCCCCTGCATTGTAAGGTGGATTCTTTACCACTGGACCACCAGGGAAGTCCCTGTATGGAGTTTTATTATAGGACTGTACCATAATTTATCTTTCTGATTCTCCTGTAGATGAATATTTGGGTTGTTCCCCATTTGGGATAATAGGAACAATGTTCTTGTGACATTCTTATTCAGTATATGGGTCAACACATGCATGGGTTTTCCTAGGATATATTCGTAGGAGTAGAATAGCTAAGTCTTAGGATATGTGTATTTTGACCTACACTAGCGAATACCAAACTAGTTTCCAAAGTGATTGTACCAGTATATATTCTTAACAGCAATATGAGTTCTCACTGCTCCAAATCCTCATCAACAGTTGGTATAGTTAGACTTAATATATTAAGATATCTCATTGTGGTTTTAATTCGGTGATTAATGATGTAATCATTAATGAGATGGAGAACCTTTTCAGCATCCTTTTGGATTTCCTCTTTTAAGAAGTTCCTATTTAAGTCTGTTTGGCTGTGGTCTTTTTCTTAGGACTTGAAGGGATTCTCTGTGTTGTGGATGCATACTCTTTATTGATTAAATACTATCTGTACCTTTTTCCATTCCATGGCTTGTCTTTACACTCTGTTTATGCAGGCTTGAGTAACAGAAGTTTTTTGTTTTTGTTTTTTAATTTTATTTTTGGCTGCATTGGGTCTTCATTGCTGTGAGCAGGGGCTACTCTTTGTTGTGGTGCGCGGGCTTCTTGTGGTGGCTTCCCTTGTTGCAGAGCGCGGGCTCTAGGACACGCGGGCTTAAGTAGTTTTGGCGCGCGTGGGCTCAGTATTTGTGGCTCGCAGGCTCTAGAGCGCAGGCCCAGTAGCTGTGGTGCATGGGCTTAGTTGCTCTGCTACATGTGGGATCTGCCTGGATCAGGGATCGAACCCGTGCCCCCTGCATTGGCAGGTGGATTCTTAACCACTGTGCCACCAGGGAAGTCCCGAGTAACAGAAGTTTTTTTGTTGTTTTTGTTTTGTGTTTGTTTGTTTGCGGTATACGGGCCTCTCACTGTTGTGGCCTCTCCCGTTGCAGAGCACAGGCCATGGCTCACGGGCCCAGCTGCTCCGCGGCACGCGGGATCCTCCCGGACCTGGGCACGAACCCATGTCCCCTGCATCGGCAGGCGGACTCCCAACCACTGCGCCACCAGGGAAGCCCGTAACAGAAGTTTTCAATTTTAATGTAGACAAAATAATCTTTTACTTTATAATTAGTGCTTTTAAATGTCTTAAATCTGTTCCTTCTTTGAGATCACAAAGATATTCTTCCATATAATCTTCTACAAGCTTGTTAACCTGTTTCCATTTATAACACACCTGGAGTTGATTTTCGTGTATTTTGAAGTAGGGGCCCAATTTCATTTTTTTCCATGTGGGTATGCATTTGTCCCACCACTTGAAAAGACTGTTTTCCTCCTGCTCTGTAGAACCAACTTTGTCATATTCCAAGTGTCCGAATATGGGTCTTTTTGTGTGTGTTGCCTCCACCTTTTTTTGGTAGCACAGATGACTCTGGTGGACAGCCCTTAAACCATTGTCCTTGAGGACTTGTGGGAGGTTTTCTCTGGATTAGATGCCCAGGAGTGAGATTGCTCTGTTACTGGCTGTACATACATGATTGTTTTTACTAGATGCTGGCTGTCAGATCTCTCTCCTGAATAGCTGCACCCGGATAGTTAGTACACTTCCCCAGTTGTGCTGCAGGGCTCCCGTTTCCCACATCTTCAGCAACATCTGATATTATCTAACTCCTAATTCCTAAATCCTGCCAATCTGATAGACATAAAGTGGTATCTCTTTGTTTATTTTGCATTTCTCTTAACACTAGGGAGGTTGACAATTTTATCTCTTCAGATTTCCTTTTTATTCATTTAGATTTCCTCTTTTTTGATTTCTTTTTTTTTTGCCCTGAGGCTTGCGGGATCTTAGTTCCCCAACCAGGAATTTAACCGATACCCTCGGCAGTGAAAGCAGAGTCCTAAACACTGGACTGCCAGGAAATTCCCCTCTGATTTCTTGTATTTTCCTTATTCTTGTATTGGGTTTCCTCTTTACTTTTCTGATTTGCATGGCTTCTTTGATTGATATTCTAGATATTCTAGAAGATACCGTGTCTTCTTTTGATTTATATTTCCCTGGTATGTCTTGTAATTCTGTTTTTCCCTGTTTTACATTTTTCTGCTTATTGGGCGTATTGGGATTAGGTTTAGCTGTGGGTGATAGAAAACTCAAAGTAGTAATGGTTTAAAAAAGTTTTATTTTATTCTCAGAGGAACAGAAATATGCAGTCTGGGACTGGTGTGGCACTTCTGCTCTAAGAATCCCCAGGGACCCAGGTTTCTTGCAACCTTTCTGTTCCTTTTAAAAAAAATAAATTTATTTATTTATTTTTGGCTGTGTTGGGTCTTCGTTGCTGCGCGTGGGCTTTCTCTAGTTGTGGCGAGCGGGGGCTACTCTTCGTTGCGGTGTGCGGGCTTCTCATGGCGGTGGCTTCTCTTGTTGCAGAGCATGGGCTCTAGGCCCACGGGCTTCAGTAGTTGCAGCGCGTGGGCTTAGTTGCTTCGTGGCATGTGGGATCTTCCCGGACCAGGGCTCGAACCTGTGTCCCCTGCATTGGCAGGTAGATTCTTAACCACTGCGCCACCAGGGAAGTCCCACCTGTTGTTTTTTTTTTTTTTTAATAATATTTATATTTAAGAGAGTAATGCTTCTATTCATTTTACTTTATTTCTATTGTGGTAAAATACACTTATCATAAAATTTACCATCTTAACCATTTTTTAAGTGTACAGTTCAGTAGTGTTGAATACATTTATTTTGTTGTGTAATCCATCTCCAGAACTCTTCATCTTGCGGAGGTAAACTCTATATGCATTAAACAATTGCCCATTTTCCTCTGCTTCATGTTTGACCTTGTATCCAAGTTTGAGCTCCAGCCATCATTCAACGCATTCAAGTTCAAGGCAGCAAGAGAGTGGAAGGATGGGCAAATGGTATTTTCATGAATTTAAGGAGTTTCCTAGAAGTCTCCTCAGGACATGTATACTAACTATGTGTGTTCATAATAGCTGTGGCACATTTAGGGGCCGGAAAGGCCGTGAAAATGTCACCATCTAAACATTCTACTTATATGGACAAGGATTTCTGCCGTGATACACTTTCTTTTTCTCTTCACCTCATGATGACTAGACAAATTTTCTTCTGATTTGAAAGTTCCACATTTAATTTTTAATTTTTTTATTGGCTATCTCTAACCTAATAATACTTATACTTACTTTTTTTCTGTATCAGTGTATAAAGCTTATCAAAATCTGTTTCCCCTCTGAGCCTGAAAACATTTTTAACCACCCCTGGTCTCTACCCCCGCCCCCCACTTTCATTCCTGCCCTCTCCTTAGTTTTGAATGGAATTTCAGGTCAGATATTCTGTTCAGATATTTCTGTTTTTACAGGCATTTCTTGTTTTAGTCATTGCTTAATTAGACAAAGTAAACATTACTAATTATTTACTAATCCTTTGTACCTATTTATTATTGCTTTCTCTTAGATTCATTTCTTTTCTTGCTGGAATACACCCTTCAAGAGTTTTGCCAAAGAGGGCTTGTGTGGAGAAAACTTTCTGAAAATATCTTTGTTTTACTTTCATGTTTAATTGATCATTTTACCTGTATATGAAATTCTAGGTTAAAAATTATTTTCTTTCAACATTTTGAAACTATTACTCAATTGTTGTGCTTCTAGTTTTCTGTTGAGAAATCTGATGTCAGTCTAATTCTTGATTTCTTTGTAGGTGATTCTTTTATATTCCTGGAAACTTTTAGAATTTCTTCTGTTTGACCTGGAACTTCTGTAAGAATATCCTGTAATGTGGACATCTAGCTTCATTTCTTAACTTTTAGTTTGTTTAATCTCTTTATTTTGTCTTCATGTATTCTGACTTCTCAACCCAGTTTTTGCTCATTAATCTTTTCTCCAGCTCTATTTCTGCTAATAAACTCGTTCACTTAATTGTTTTTTCTTTTTTTCCACGCTGCGCAGCTGGCTTGTGGGATCTTAATTCCCTTCCCAGGAATCAAACCTGGGCCCCAGGCAGTGGACGCACGGAGTCCTAACCACTGGATTGCCAGGGAATTCCCTCATTCACTTAATTTTTATTTTGAACGAGTTTATTATTCATACCAAATTTCCTTTGTTGTTGGTTGTTCAAAACAACTTTCCAGTGTCATCCTTATCTTTCTGAGGAGATTTGCTATGTTTTATTTCAATTCTTCTGTCCCACTAGTCTGCTTCTTCTGGTATAGCTTGTTCTGTTTATTGTCTTTCATGGTGCTTGTTTTCCTCCAGTGTCTGGTTAGTTTTTTCTGTGCACTCATCTTTTATTCCTTTTGACTCTGAGCTGCATTGGCTAGAAATGTGTAACCGTGTAACCAAGGCTTTGTATTCCCTCCTCTAAATGGATTTAGGGGATGGGATTAGCCTCAGGGTTCAGCCTTTCCCTTTTTCCCTCTCTCATCTTCCCCTGCCTCCCAGGGAACTCCCTAGTACCAGTCTTCCACGTGCTGCCTTTATCTGGGAGCAGCCATCCTTGTCCAGCCCAAGGAGCTGGTGGGTGAAAGTTAGGGGGTGCTCTGGAGTCACCCTTTGTTTTTCATCTAACTCTGGCTCTGGTGATGCCAATACCCATAAGGGCCAAAGGTCAGGCTGCTAGATCTCTTGGGTAGTGTGTACATGTGGGGGAAGGACACTGCCAGCAACCCCCTCCCCATTTCTCACATATAAGACCCTGGCCCTTTCCTATTTGAAGTTCTCCTGCCCAGGACTCAGCTCCTTTTGTCTCTCCAAAGGGCTTCTTACAGCGTTGGTGTTGGTTTCTGAGCTGGGCCCTGAGGTCCATCGTTTTATCTACCTTCCAGTGGTCCATGATAGTGCGCCATCTTCTAAGGTACTAGCATAGACCAGTTAGGTTAGGAAAAATAGAAAATGACCAAATTGGTAAAGAAAAAAGTGTGAAGGACATAAGGGAGTGGGGCACTGCTGATGGGAGAGTAAATTGGGACAAACTTTCTACAGGTGAAGTTGATCATATATGTATACTTAAAAGCTTAATTAACCAGATGGTGGGAATCCTTTCAGTGTATACGTATATCAGATTAACCCAGGGTACGCTTTAAATATCTTACAATTTTATTTGTCAGTTATACCTCAGTAAAACTGAGGGGGAAAAAGCTTTCAGAATATTTATGCCTTTGATCTAGAAGTTTTATCTCTAGAAATTTATCCTCGGGACATAATCATGATGTGTACAAGGTACATCTATAGTGTTGAGCATCACAATATTACTGTTCGTGGTATTTAAAAATTGCAAGCAAAATGAAGATCTTACTGTAGAGAATTCATTAAGTTATTGTGCACCTGTATATTGTAAAGCTTTGTAGCCATTATAAAAGATGGTATAGAAGATTATTCAAAGGCATAGAAAAAAATTTTTTTTTAGGAAGTTGCATATTTTATTATTAAACTGTTTCTTATTTTCCTGCAAGGCTGTTGCTTCACTGTATAAAAATAGCACAAGCAAACACAGTATATTGCAAAATTAAGATAGTAGTGTTCTTAATTGGACACTATACAACTAACAAACTTTTCTCCACTGCCATTTATTTCCAGTGGCAAGTTCATTGAGTCTTTTGACCTAAATCCAGGGATGGCTGTAAGCAAGTTACAATATTATATAAGGTTAAGATAACAATGTTATCTTTGATCTACATAATTTTTATAACTAGTTTTTTTTTTTTGTTTTTTTTTTTGCGGTACGCGGGCCTCTCACTGTTGTGGCCTCTCCCCTTGCGGGGCACAGGCAACCACTGCGCCACCAGGGAAGCCCTATAACTAGTTTTACCACAGATAATTTCAGGAATTCTGAATATTATAACTGGAGACTAGCCTAAAAATCATAGGCTGTTGTGAAAAAGATGCAGAGTGTTTATCTGAAATAATGAGGAAGTTAAGGGGTATTTTCTTCAGGCAACATTGTTGGAAGTCGTTTCTTTTGCTAAAAGTT
>NW_021146346.1:0-7301 GCF_002837175.3 Physeter macrocephalus
TGGCCTGGCCTCCTGTCGCCTGGCACTCTGTCTTCCCGTCACTAATGCCGTGTCTGTGATTCCCCACCCTCGTAGGCACAGGGCAGGAACTGAGTCAACACGCACGAGCGAGCAAATATTTGTTGAATGGACCGATGTTTGCTGAACGTTCAAAAGTTTGCTGGTAGAACAAATGTCTGTTAAAAGAACACTAGGGTTCTTGGAAAAGCTCCTGCCGGTTCACAGGCTATTTTCCCTTCTCTGGGGTCCCTGGACCAGAAAGGAGGCTCAGAACCCACCTCAGCAGAACCGTATGGATGACGTGCCAGCCAGGCAGCTTCTGGAAGGCGGGCCTGGCGTCTGTCATCTCTGCGACTCTGGGGTGCAGCATACCCGCCCCCAGCCCCCCGCCGCTGTGTTCCAGAAACGTCGGTTAAATGAATAATTGGTTTCAGATCCCTGCTCGACTGCCCATTAAATCCCAGGGTGGCCCAGAGCAGCCGGCTTTACCCTCTCGAAAGCCCCCCTCTCAAATGTAAGATGAAAAGACGGGCCTCCCGGTGGTTTTGCACCTTTTTTCTTTAAAGTAGAATTTTCTCTTCAAACAAACCCCACTCCAAAGTGATGCCTTCCCTCCATCAGCGGAACCCCTAGGGCAGATGATCTGAGAACTGCCAGCATCATTTGCGTCTGAAGTCCAGACTAACCCAGGGGAGCCATGCCTGGGACCCGCATTGCTTGGCACCGGGAATTTACCCCCAAAACAGCTGAACTGTCCAAGAAACCGGGAGGGAAGTGATTTTTAAACCCCCAGGGAGCGCTGTGGATTAGACGAAAGCTTTGTATCGATGTTAAATTTCCTGGATTGTATAGCTGTGTGATCTGCTGTTATGTAAGAGAAGATCTTTATTCTTAGAAAATATACACGGGAATATAAAGGCGAAGAGCAGCATCGCACAGCCGACTTTCAAATGGTTCAGAAAAAGTACGAATATGAATATATATGTATGAAAGAGCGAAAAAGCAAAGATGGCAAAATGTTAAAGTGATACGTATGGATGATGGATATCCGGGAGCTCTTGGTACTATTCTTGAAACTCTTCTGTAAGTTCAAATGATCTCAAAAATAAGAAAATTTTAAAAACCATCAGTCTTTTTCAGAATGCTTGGCAAAAGACATTAAACACGTAAAAATTCCTCACACACAAACAATAATAGAAGAGAAGGGACTCCAAGGGAAGGAGACAATACATGTACTCTAGGCCTGATCAGATTCATCCCTTCCTAAGCTGGTAGAAGGCAGGGAAACCCCGCATGTTAAGAAAGCTCACTGGCCAGAATTTGGGACGCACCGAAACTGGGGCTGGGATCGTTCTGTTGAAGTGGCTCAGGTTCACTACACACTAGCAGTGCCCACTGAGGAATTTGGCTGAGGAATAAGAGCTTTAGGATTGTTCCATCCTGAACCTCTCAAGGAGGAGGTGGAGGGGTGAGGAGGGTGAAGGTCCAGAGATTGTAGGAAGGGGATGCTGGTGTAGAGGGAGGGGTGGCAGAGAAGAAGGGGTGGGGGTCAGGGAGGCCATGGAAGCAGGAGCTGGGTGACCACTTGGTGGGGATGTTGTCGAGAGGATTCGAGAGACGCTTCCGAGACCCCTTCCAGGACTGGGAGAGAGACTCAGGATTCAGAGGGGCAAGACATGCGTGCTGCGGTATACACGCACACACACACACACGCACGCACACACACACGCACACACACACTCACACCCATCCTGCCTGCGCCCACGAGGAGACCAGAGCTCCCAACATCTACCGCAAATGAGCTCACATGCGGGTCCATGTGTGTGAGGGCTGAGAAGCCCACCTGGCTGGGGGCCTCCCGAGAGGTCATCTGTCGCTAGCAGTGCCCACTGAGGAATTTGGCTGAGGAATAAGAGCTTTAGGATTGTTCCATCCTGAGCCTCTCAAGGACGAGGTGGAGGGGTGAGGAGGGTGAAGTTCCAGAGATTGTAGGAAGGGGATGCTGGTGTAGAGGGAGGGGTGGCAGAGAAGAAGGGGTGGGGGTCAGGGAGGCCATGGAAGCAGGAGCTGGGTGACCACTTGGTGGGGATGTTGTCGAGAGGATTCGAGAGACGCTTCCGAGACCCCTTCCAGGACTGGGAGAGAGACTCAGGATTCAGAGGGGCAAGACATGCGTGCTGCGGTATACACGCACACACACACACACGCACGCACACACACACGCACACACACACTCACACCCATCCTGCCTGCGCCCACGAGGAGACCAGAGCTCCCAACATCTACCGCAAATGAGCTCACATGCGGGTCCATGTGTGTGAGGGCTGAGAAGCCCACCTGGCTGGGGGCCTCCCGAGAGGTCATCTGTCGCTTACCCGAAGTCCTGAAATCCAAGAAGCTCCGAAACTCTTGAGTTTGTAAAACAACTTGAACTGTCATGAGGCTATTTATGGTCTTTATTTTTCCCACTTACTGTGAATATTCATACGTTCATTGCAGAAATATTAATGTATTTGCATACAGAGTACTGCTCAGGCCCCGTGGGGATTATTATATCTGCGGTATGTGCACTGAATTACCATTCTGGAATCTGAAATGCTCTGAAGTCTGAAACACACGTGGCCCCCAGGATTTCAGAGAAGGGACTGTGGACTCGTACTAGGGTGAAGTCGTAGTTGCCAGAAGAGGGATGGGGGAACAAGTTGCAGTATGCTCGTGTGTGTGTGTGTGTGTGTGTGTGTGTAAAGGCTTGATTTGGGTGCCAGTGTCCAGCCGCAGGCAAACTTGATCTCTGTAACAGGCATCCAAATGTTGACTTTAGGTTTGACTCCCGAAGAGCAGAAGAGGGTTCCTTCATTCACTCATTTTTACTTTGGAGCATCAATATGGTTGGTTGAAAACAGCAAAGCTCACTCTATACATACAGCTAAGTCTATACGTATAGGTAACGTGCAGAGGAAGTGGGGAGCCGAGGGAGAGCCGGGGTCACCCACCGATCACCAGGACAGGGTGAGGCCTGGAGTGTCGTCTCAGCCACGGTCTGGCCAGATCTCCTGCTTGACCCTTCCTGGCTCTTTGCCTCTGACCTGCCCCTTCTGTTTGCTTGCTTCCTGCTGGACTGTGCTCCACATGCCCCACCTGACACCTTCAAAGTCCCAGAGCTGGTGTGCCAGGGTGGACAGGGCTGGTGTGCCAGGGTGGACAGGGCTGGCATATCTGGAGTGGACAGAGCTGGTGTACCAGGGTGGACAGAGCTGGTGTTCCAGGGTGGACAGGGCTGGTGTGCCCGGGTGGACAGGGCTGGTGTGCCAGTGTGAACAGGGCTGGTGTGCCAGGGTGGACAGGGCTGGTGTGCCAGGGAAGAGCGCTTTTAATTTCTCTTTCTGTGTGTGTTCCCAGCTCTGCCCTTGCCGGCTTGCCATCTGGAATTCCCAGAACACACCGGCTACAGTGGAGAAACAGATTCGCAGCTCCGGTTCCAAAGTCAAGACCCATGAGCTGGAATCCTGGCTCTACTGCTGACACCACATGGCCTCAGGGAAGTCTTTGCTCCTTCCTGAGCCCCTCTCCTCAGCCACCCCACATGCCTCTGGGGCTGTTTTTCTCTTGGAGGACGGGATTCCGAAATGAGGTTATCCGTGGAGGGAGTTTCAAGGGAACGTCATTTACACTCGAGTGGTGTGCTTATTTCTGTTGTACGGCCCGTTTGGCACAGGGGCAGCCCGAGACCAAGAGGACCCCTGATGTCCTGGTTCCCACCCTCTTACACGTGTTCGAGGATCACTTTAGCAAGCATCACCCCTCACTCACCTGCATCACCAGCTTCCTTCCCTCCGCTGGACCATTCCCATTAGCTCTCACACAGACAGGAATGCCCCCACGTTTTAAAAAAGAAAAAGGAAAAAAGACCCTCTCTACCCAATGCACCCTGGTATACTGGGGATTGGACTGGATTCGTGGAAAGCCTGGTGAAATCCGAGTAACACCTGTAGTCTGGTTACTAGTCTGGTGCTGATGTCAGTGTGTTAGTCTTGACAAATGAAGTGTGGTTATGGGAGATCTTCGCGTTAGGGGAAGCTGTGTGAAGGGTATATGGGAACGCTCTGTAGTATCTTTGCAACTTTGCTATGAATCTGAAACAATTCCGAAATAAAAAAGGTTATTGAAAAACAAACCTTTCTCTTGATTCCGCACCCCGGCCCATTTTTTGCTTCCTATTTTATCGAAACTCCCCAAAAGAACAGTCACACTCACTGTCTATGGTTCCCCTCCTCTCATTCTTTTGTGAGCTCACGTTCCACTCAGGTCTCCCCGACGCCCACACCCTCCCCTCCCCCCAGACTGCTCGGTCAAGGTCTCCAGGGGTTTCCCTGAATCCAGCCTCCGATTCTCCTCTGTCCTCACCTTTCCTGGCCTCTTGGCAGGGTTGCGGATCAGCCCTCCCTTCTTGGACCGCTTCTCCGATGGGGCTGGGAGATGCTGCTCTTTCTCGTTTCGCCTCTCACCTCGCAGGCTCTTCCTGCCCCATCACCTTCACTGCATTTCCCTCCTCTCTCAAACCTCTAACTGTGGCCTGCGGCCCCAGACCCCGTCTTTAGACTGTCTTCACTCACTCCCCAGGTGGCTTCATCCAGCTCCACGAGTTTAAATACCGCCTACCTGCTGACAGTTCCCAAGTCCACATCCTCAGCTCAGACTGCACTCCCCAGCTGCCCACTCATCGCCTGCCCTTGGACGTGCGATGGGCCCTCGCCCTGAACTGCTCCCTAACCCGCCCCACCCACACCTGCTCCTCACTCGTCTCTGCCGTGTAAATGGCAGCTCCGTCCTTCTGGTTGTTCTGGCCCCGAACCTTGAATCTGCCCTTGACTTCCCTTTCTCACATATCCAGTCTCTCAGCAAATCCCACCTCTCTCTCTTCATAATACGTCCGCTGCTGTCCCCCTGTCCAAGCCGTATCACCTCTCACCTGGATGAATTCAAGAACCCCCTCCTGGGTCTCCCTGCTCTGCCCTTGCCCCCTTTCAGTCTGTCCTCAAAACAACAGCCAGAGGATCCTTTGAGAACATGTCTGATCAGGTCAACCTCAAATCCAAACCCTCCCATTTCCTGCACGTTGAGTCCTTACGATGACCGTCTCAGTGCTACGTGACCTGGTCCCCCATTTCTCGGCCCTCACCTCCCAGCACTCTTACCCCTGCCCACTCTGCTCCAGCCACACCAGCCTTCTTTGCGGCCTTCTTTAAAATAGGTTGGGCATGTTCCTACCTCGGGGCCTTTGCACGTGCCATTCCCTCTGCCTAGAATGCTCTATCTCCTCACTCTCTTCAAGTCTCTGCTCAGAGGTCCCCTTCTCAGTGAGGCCTTCACTGGCCGCCTTTCATAAATAGGAAAACCCCCATTCTCTCCCCCAGTTTTGACTTCTCTGTATCGCCATCATCATGTGAAATACTATGTCTACTTACTTATTGTTGGTTGTCTGTTTCCCTGGCCAGACATCAAGTTCAGAAGACAGAAACTCGATTTTGTTTTCTGTTAGATCCCTGGGATAGGACCTGGTGGGTGAGACTTGTTTTTGTTCTTGTTTTTGTTTTTTTTATCAACTATCATGACTTAAGCTGGAATAAGAATCCCCTTCTGGACTGAATACTGCCTGAAACATTCTCTGCAGGTTCCGGAAGGCCTTTCCTGTGGCTGCCAGGGCTAAGGTAGCCTGGCCAGCTGGGCTTTGAGAGCCATGTGAATCCCTCTGCAGGTGGGCATGGATACTCACTCATGTGCATGTGGCCTCTGTGTGTGTGTGTGTGTGTGCGTGCACGTGTGCAACAGGTGGATGAGAGTGTGGTACACACTGGTGGCTGGAAGGCCCAGGTATCCTTGTGGCTGCTGGGTGAGTCACTTGTCTGCTCTTGAGGATCCCTGTGATATCCCCGGGTGAGAGTAGGTCTAGGATGGAGGCCCGTGGATTTGGAGTCCAGGAGGCTGCGACCTCCTCCCTCCCCTTCTCTCCCAGCCACCTCAGCCCTCTGTCTGGCTGGCTGCAAAGTCCTCCAGGAGAGGTGTGGAGGGAGAAGAGCCCTAGTGCTGATAGGGTCCAGCCCCGCAGGGGAAGCTGGGGGATCCTGTCGGGGTGGGGTGGAGGTAGCCCCCAGTTAATGGTCTGGACCAGCGTCTCGGTGCTTGGGCCCCTGCCCTGGCTGCTAACTGAGTGCCCTGTCTGATGTGTACTCCTCCGTCTATCTCTCCTTCCTTCCTTCTTTGTCTCTCTGTGCTGCTCCCCGCTTCTTTCTTTCATCTTTTTTTAAAATTAATTAATTTATTTATTTTTGGCTGTGTTGGGTCTTCATTGCTGTGCGTGGGCTTTCTCTAGTTGCGGCGAGCTACTCTTCGTTGTGGTATGCGGGCTTCTCATTGTGGCGGCTTCTCTTGTTGCAGAGCACGGGCTCTAGGCATGCGGGCTTCAGTAGTTGTGCCACGTGGGCTCAGTAGTTGTGGCGCACGGGCTTAGGTGCTCCGCGGCATGTGGGATGTTCCCGGACCACGGCTCGAACCCGTGTCCCCTGCATTGGCAGGCGGATTCTTAACCACTGCACCGCCAGGGAAGTCCCTTTCTTTCATCTTTTTAACCTGCTTTTCTCCCTGCTCTTTCCTTACTTTTCTCCTAGTTTCACTTCCAGCCTTTCCCTCTGCCTCCATCTCTCTCTGTCTCTTCTATGTGCCCCCTTTTTGTGAGTCTCTGTTTCTGTCCTCCCGCCTCCTTTCTCACACCCCTCACCCCCTCTGCCTCTCTCTCTCTCTCTCTCTCTCTCTCTCTCTCTCTCCATTTCTTTTCTTTTTCCAGCCATTCCTCCCTGGTTTGTCCGTCTGTCCCTTTCCGCCTGTCCCTCCACGGTGCCTAGTCTCGCTGCCTCACTCTCTCCCCGCCGGCCTGTCCAGTCATTCTTCCTCACCCGGCCTCGCCTGTCTCCCCGTCACCCTGTCTGTCTCTCCCTCTGTTTTCCGGGAAGGCAGCTGTGATTTACGAGCTGCGGACAGGGCCAGCTGCGGGTGCGGGAGGCCCTGATTACAGTTTCCCGGAGGAAGCTGCCTGCTCGGGGATGGCAGGGTGACAGCGTTTATACAGGGCAGCCCAGGGCTCGGAGCACGGCTGTCAGCCCTAGACGGATGGAGTGCCGGAGAAGGCCCATTACTTCATTCACACCTCTTCGGGCAAACAGTAAAACACTTACACACGGCGTTGACGCAGGGCGGGGCCCCCCCCACCCCCCCCCCACCCCCCCCACAAAACTCCCCACCCGGCC
>NW_021146346.1:7537-10438 GCF_002837175.3 Physeter macrocephalus
CCCACCCCACCCACCCAGAAACATTCCCAGCCTGGCCCAGGGTCTGGGCCTTTCTGATGGGGAGGAGTATGGCAGGGAGCCAGGGGGGGCCCCTGGGGAAGCCCACCAGGTCCATGCCTCAGAGAAAGTCCCAGACCTCCTCCCAGCCTGGGCTTTGGCACTGACCCAGGCCAGCCACTTCTCTCTGGGCCTCACCGTCCTCATCTGTGAAATGGGTTGTAATGCTCACACAGGATAAAACACTAAAAATCATGTATAAACTGTAGCGTGCCACACAATATAAGTAATATTATTAATATCAATTTAAAATAATATTCACATTATCTTGGGTAGAAAGAAAAGTACCCAGGATTCTAAATTTGGCCCTGCAAAAGAAGGTATCCAAACAAGGCTTGATATAATCCAAGGCTGACCTTTGATGGGCAGAAAAATATAAGGTTGGTAATTATCCCCTTTTGTCTCTTTCCTAGGGAACCCGTTCAACCCGGCACCCAATTCTAGAATCTTCATTCACATGGAGGGGAAGGTGATTATTAACAGCTACTGTGTAGCCCTCTCTCTGCCCCCAATCCTGCCTGTGGGAAGCTGCATTTTCCCAGCAGCAAAGCTTTCCAGTAGAAGGAGAGCTGCCCCGGTGACCTTCGGGCATCATCCAGGATGTGGAGAAAGGACTGGAGACCCAGCTGGAATGGTGCCGCTGGCTCGTGACTGGCCCCATGATTCTAGACAATGAGACCGAGGACACGTCAGTTACGGCACACTCACTGCAAGCTGGGCACGTGAACCCCCAGTGCCACCGCCATTTGTAGCACCCCTACCTTGTGCCAGGCACGGGCCACCTTCTTTCTTCACTGAGTGCCCCCAGCAACCCTGCAAGGTGGGAATTGCAGCCCACATCTCATAGTGGAGGAAGCTGAGGCTCAGAAAGAGGCAGCAGCTGGCTCAAGGTCACACAGCGCCTACCTAGTGAAACTGGGGTGGAAATCCAGCTCCAAAACCCACTTTCGTCCTCCAGGTGTGGAAGAGCAGTTGGTGGGTGGGCTCTGGGGCCCGGGCCCACTGCTGGCTTCACCACTTTCTAGCTGTGTGACTTTGGGCAAGTGGCTCGACCTCTCCTGGACTCAGCTTCCTCAGCCACCCACGGATGTTCAGGAGTATCCCTTACGATGACCCTGAGGACGAACCAGGATGATGCATCGGAACTGCTGAGAGTAGGGCCTGGTACGCATGGGCCACATCCAATAAACGTGAGGCCGTGATTAAGGCACAAAGTGTCCTCGAGCCTCAGGCCAGCCCCCGTGTCCTGCCCCTCCCAGCTCCTGGGCCCCCACGACTGGTCTCAAAAAGGGCTTGCTGTCAGTTGAACACCGGTCCTTGTAAGAGGTGAGGCAGGAGCCCAAAACTGTAACATAAGGGGTTGGCCCCAAAATAGACTTCGTTCATGAAATAACTTAATAAAGTTATTTATAAATAAATAAATAAATAAATAAATATTCTGCCCATCAAAGGTCACTTCCTGAAGGAGTGGGTATTTTTAAGATGACAAAAGATGGTATGATAAGTAACAGTTACTGAGAGTGCCCTGCGTCTAGGTGCTGTGCAGAGCCCGAGGCATACTCTGAGCTCGTTATTCCACATAACAAGCTCACGAGCCCCGTACTTCCAGAGTCTCTGACTGCAGATGGCGACACTGAGGGTGATTCACGTTGGGCGAGGTCGGAACTAGGATTCAAACCCAGGCTTGTCACTCTGAGTCCATGCACTTTGCCACCACACCACCGGGGTCCCAAGTCTTAGGAGGAGCATGGGAGACAGAGGACGTGAGACCCCAAGGCTGGCCAGGCTGGAAGGGACCCTCATCACCCACATCACCAGCGGGAAAGCAGAGGGATTGGGCTCCCCCAGGCCATCCACCTCTGTCCCTTTTGAGCTCGGGGCCTGGGGGGTGGGGTGGGGGGCAGGCGGGGCCCTGAGAACTCACACAGATGAGACAGGGAGGGAGCGTGGTGGCCTGAACCACCACTCTCTGTGCACCTGCTGTATTCTGAGCACCACCCCTGACCTCATGTTGTCTTCCCACCTACAGAAGCACCACTAACCCATCAACAACATCAACACAATAATAGATCTGTATTGTGCATCCATTATGTTTTCACAATCGTACTAAACTAAACGTGGGAGCCAGGGGTGGGGAACGGTGAATGTAGGAAGTGTAAGGCATGAAGCCTGCCTTCAGGGGCCTGTGATCCTCGGGCAGAGGCAGCATGTGTTCAGCAAGCTACACCGGAAGGGGAATTTTGTTGTGTCTTATACAAAATCTGTAAATGCTACAGGAGGCCGGAATGGGTTGAGGGCCCAGTAATCAGGGGCTCCTGGAACAGGGGTGCTCAGGAAAGGCCTTAAGGAAGTTTCTGGTCTCTTCTCGCTCATAGACACCCTGGCCCCCTCCTGACTGCATGTCCCTCGTGGGATGCTCACGTACCCATGCTCACGGTCCGCTGGTCTGCCTGGATGCTTTCTCCCTGGTCTACCTGGGAACACCTACCTCTCCTGCAAGGGCGTCAGAGATGGGCCTTTTTCCATAGCTTCCCCATCCCTCCTGACTTCCTTTGGCAGAATTAGTGGCTTCACCATCTGAGGTCTGACGACTACAGCTTATGTGAATTCCCTCTCTCTTTCTTCACAGATACCGTGTAGGTGAGGAGTCAGTAACTAACGGATGTAAAGTGCTTACTTTGCACACGGCCTGGTGCACAGCAGGACTGCAAGAACTACTATTGCTGTTGATGGGCACTCAGGACATCTTTTATTTTATTTTATTTTATTTTATTTTTTGCGGTACGCAGGCCTCTCACTGTTGTGGCCTCCTCTCCCGTTGCGGAGCACAGGCTCCGGACGCGC
>NW_021146346.1:10580-25000 GCF_002837175.3 Physeter macrocephalus
ATGGCTCACGGGCTCAGCCGCCCCGCGGCATGTGGGATCTTCCCGGACCGGGGCACGAACCCGTGTCCCCTGCATCGGCAGGGGGACTCTCAACCACTGCGCCACCAGGGAAGCCCAGGATGTCTTTTAATTAAGTGGAATTCAGTGGATAGGGGAGAACAGGAGGAAGCACATACCTCAGCACAGGGGAGAGGGCCTGGGTGAGTGGGGCAGGGGCTGGCTGGCCGGAAGCCTGCCCAGGGGTGGCCAGGAAGGAGCAGGGCACGCAGGGAGGCAGCATCCAAGGGGTCTGGAGTGGTGTGAAGATCTGCGGACTTGGATGCTTGATGGGGGAGCTGAGGCGGAGGAGGAAGGAGGGAGGCTGTGTGATCCTTCATCCAGATGGATGGTTCCAGCAACAGCCCAGACAGGTAAACAGTGGGGCTGGGGCCAGACAGCCCCCGCCACCCCTTGCCCGCTGACTCTGTACTGGTGACAACTCCTGTCAAGGCTTGATGAGAGGCTGCTGGCTGCTTCTGCCCCCTTGGCCCTGCTTTTGGGAGTTTTTCCCAAAGTTGGGGCGCCAGGGGCTACTCCAGTGACTCAGCTTCACAAGAGAGCTCAGAGGGAGAGAGAAGAGGGGCCTTTGCTTTCTCTCTCCCTCCGTGGGGATTCAGGAGGACACTGGTCTGCCAGATCCTCTGTGTTGGTTAATGCCCCCCTCTTCCAGGAAGCCCTCCCTGACCAGTCTCTTTGATCTCCCCCTCTAGTCATTCCCTCCACCCCCACAGGAATTGATGCCTCCAATTGAAGTCCCCCGAATCCACTGTCCATCCCATTTACTTGACACTTGCACTAGTGTTTGTACAGCCGAAGCCCAGTTTGCCCTCTCTGGCTGAGTGGCCTGGGCCACTCTGAACTGCAATCGTTTCATCTACTTCACGGGGACATGAGACAGATACTCTGTAAAACAGATTCTGATCCTGGATCTGCCACTTCCTGGCTTTGAACCTCAGTTTCTGCAACTGGGAAATGGGGATCACCATAATGCTCTCCCTCACCACGTGTGTGTGAAGACAAAGTGAAGCACTGGTGGGAAGGGCTCAGCCCAGGGCAAAGATGAGAGAGGTTATAATGACCTCTTCCCGGACAGGTAAGCACAGGGGCTCCCAGAGGCGGCCCCAGCATAGTCCCTGGGCAGGGGCTCAGGGCTCAGGGTCTTGCCCTCATCTCTTTGAGTCAGGGCAAGGGATTCAGGAGGGAGGAGGTGGTGGGGTCTGGCACATTCCCCTAACGTCCTATTGACCCAAAGACCTGTTCGCCCACATCCCTCCACTCTTCAGTGTATCTTATGTTGTTTGCTCCGCTTTATTCTTCGTACGTTGATGACTGTTTAGTTAATTAGCCTAAAGACATTCTGGCTGAATTTGGTGGCTGATTAACCAAGTAGCTCTTAACTATATGGTGTTTTGATTGGGCGTGGGTGTCCTTTGAAAGTTTATTTAAATTACTTCGGAGGTCTTCACGACAATATTTCTAGTTTTGTAAAATTTAAGATCTAGTCATCAAAATGCAATTTTAGTTAATTAATTTAAATCACATTGTTGAGATACATCCTCAGTTTTGTTTTGTTTCAGGACAATTGAAGACATAAAAAGAACACCCCCATCCCCAAAGCAGGAGCCGCTGTGGCAGGCGAGGGGCTCAAGCTGTTCCAGCATTTGCACAGAGGACAGAGGCTGAACCCCACCCCCCCAGAGCCTGATCTGGGGTTCTGTTGCACTCCTAAAGAGAGCTGTCAGGACATCCCTGAGGTGAACGGAGACTGGGACCAAAGGGAAGGGCTGCTGCAGGCTCCCACTGTCCCCCCTTCCTCGTGGGGCTGGGAGTGAAAACCAGACATCCAGGTCATGTAGGTGGTGCGAGGGGGGGACCAAATCTCAGCAGAACTGAAGCAGCGTCCCTCCATCTCATCCCTTCTACCTGTCTGTCCATCCATCCATCCATTCCCCCTCCTACCCATCAGATCCATTCATCTACTTGCCCACTTTTCCATCTACCCACCCACATAACCCCTGCCCACCCTCCCATCCATCCCCCCTCAATCACCTCTTCATTCATCCACCCACCTATTCATCTACCCACTTAACATCTATCCATTTACTCACCTACCTAGTCACTCATTAATCCCTCCATCTCTCTCTCTCTCTCCACCCATCCACTCATTCACCCAAATACCCATCCAACCACCCACTCATCCATTTCTCCAGTGAATAAATATTTAAAAAGAGGAAAATCGAAGTAGCATTAAGATCCCTGGGGTAGGAAAGAAGAGGGAGTCTGAGGACATGAAAGAAGAACCACGGTGCTGAAAATGGTGAATAAAAAGGTAAAAAGAAAGAGAGATGCCTGAGGAGGTTGGTGGGCCAGGCCTGGTCCCAGTGGGCCACAAGAGGTATGAGTCTGGGGCCTGAGGCTGAGCTGGTCGTGGGGCAGAGGTGACAAGGGAGGCGGGGGCCAGCAGGAACCCCAGACCCTGGGGTCTCCCTGTCGCAGCCCTGGTGCCATCACCACCAGTGACCAGCAGCCTTGGCACAGGCAGGAGCTGGCACCGGAAGAAGGGAATTTGATATGCAGGAAAGCAGCAACCCTGAGTCTAGATCGGGCTCTGCTTCTCATTGCTCGCGTCACCTCCCTGAGCCTCTGTTTCCTCGCTGGCAAAATGGACATAGTCTTTCTATCTCCTGGTTTGCTGGAGGAGCAAATGAAATAATGCTGGTGAAGAGCTGCACACAGGTGAGGTTGTTAGAAGCGGAAGAAATCCAGGTGGGCCCGAAGTAGCTGGAGCAGGGCTGGGGTAGGGGTCCAGCTGCGGGGTTGGAGGCTTATGACAGCAAGAGGTGAGCCGGCAATTATGTTCAGAAGAGATATATTCAACCCCGCTGGCCCAGCTGATCGAATGGCGAATAACAGGATGTTTTTAAAAGGTTTCCATCTGCCCCTCCGGCCCGCAGGCGGGAGCTACCACCCTGGCACCCTCTTCACTCGTATCCACTGTCGAGGAGCATGAAGCATGAAGGCGGAGGAAGAGCCCAGGATCCAGATCAGACCCAGCTGCCTCTGGCCATGTGCCTTTGAACTGGCTGGTAACCTCAGGGCAAACTGAGGATGGTTGGGTGGTTGAGAGTAAATAAAAAGACATCCCTTCTCTCCCCCTCTGTCCTCACTTTGTTCCAGAAAATTATTCAAGGCTGATGTAAAGGACCTGGCTCACAGTGGGCACTCATTCATCCAAAACCACTCTCAGAGTGGCCTCTTGGTGGCTGGTCCTGTGGCCCCCCCGCCCCTGTGGCCCAGCCAGAGACCCCATCCCGCCTCTCCCCTGGGACCTGGTGGGCTTTGGGGAAAGCAGGACCAGCGGCCCCAGAGGAGAAGGCTGGGGGCGTGGGGGCCCGGGCAGCTGCCCTGGGATGATCTGTCAGGTGCAGGCTGGGCTGTGGAGATGCTTCATCTCGGGGGCAGCCCGGCATCTGCACTGCCTGTTTCTTTCCTGGTACTCAGTCATCAATGCATTGCCGCTGAGCACAGGTTCTGGCTTCCAGAAGTGTTGGGGGCGCCCAGCTGGGGGCCCTCGAGCCTCCAACTGGCTTGGACACAGGGTTCATTGAGCCCAGGGCTGGGGAACAAGAGGTGGGGGTGGGAGGTGGGAGGTGTTGTCCCAAACAGACAGACAGACAGACGGACCGAGCCAAGATGGCCCCCAAGCTTAGTCACTGTTTCAACTTTTCCCATTTGAACCCAACACAGCGGATGTCAAACTCAGGCCCCTGCCCAGACTCCCACATCCTCCCTCCCTTCTCCGGGCCCCTCTGCCTCCTCCTACTCGCCCCCTACCTCTGCCGGGAGTTTATGGATGGCTCCCAACCTCACCCTGACACTGTGGGACCCTCACTTCCTGTGTTTATCTTGGAGAGGGATGGGGCTCTCTCCTCTCACCCACCGGGGCGGCTGACTGGCCGCCCCACGCAGGTTACAGCGCCTACACTCAGGGCACACAGCACGCGTGCGCGCGCGCGCGTGTGTGTGTGTACGCGCACACACACGGGCACCGGCGTGTTGGTGTCCCGGGCAGTGTCTGCGGGGCCAGGAAGCCCGGCTCTCCTTCCGGGATCTTCATGTCCCCTGAGCAGGTCTGTAGGGGTGTGAGGGGATAGTGTGTCATCCCTGGGGACCCAAGTCACGTCAGGTGGAGGCAGGCACACAAGGGACTGAGCGCTACCGGCTGCATCCGCAGGCACAGCTCTCTCTGGCCTCACCCGTGTCGCCCCCGGTTTGCCAGGAGAGCTGAGGCTCAGCGAGGTGACGTGGCGAGCAGAGCCAGGGAGCTGCTGGGAGGTAGAGGGGAGTCTAGAACCCAAGGTGTGCCTTTTTTTTCTTTCCTTAATAGCCGCGTGGTTTTTCACCCCAATTGGAAACATAAAAAAGTATAACGAAGAAAAATAAAATAATCCATAATTCCATGAAAGAGAACCATTGTTAACATTTTGTGTATATCTTCCAGACCTTCTTCATGTATATATATATACATGCATATAGAACTTGTTTAACTAAAAAATGGGATTGTATTATGCATACAGCTTCTTTCCCTCCTTCCCCCCTTCCCTCCCTCCTTCCTTCCTTTCTATCTCTTTTACTTTTTATTATTACAAAACTCAACATATACGAATGTAGAGAGAATAGCACAAACAGCCCCCACCCAACACACGGGTACGGGGCACGGGGTTCCGGTAGTAAGTCTGGGTGAGCAGCTCCTCCGGAAGCCGCTGTCCTTGCCCCGGATCATTTTCTCAGAGAATTGTCTGGACCAAGGGAGCACAAAGGGTGTGGAAGATTCTGCTCCTAGTGTCCAGTGGTATCCTCCCAGAGCAAGGTTAACTGTCCACCACCCTCCTCCCACCTGCACCCCCAGGGAGGGTCCAGTTCCCTCCCCTTGGAAACACCAGAGGTCCCACTCTGAAGGCTGGGAGGGGTCCTTGGGGTCCCTGAGAGGTGGGACCTGTGCAGGGAGAACCTGGACCTCCCCCATCTCCTCTCATAGCATCCCTTCTCCCACCATTGTTCACAGCAACCCCACAGCCAGCTCCAGCTTCCCTAACCCTTGGAAACCCTCTTCTCCCATCCAGAGGAAAATCTGCTCAGCAGCCAACAGATGTTATGCCTGATGACCAGTTTGATTTCCTGCACCGCATTGCTCACACATGGAGAACCCGAGGGTCCCAAAGGTGAGCAAGGCCCCTGGGAGATCGGGCAGTGGAGGAGGCCTTGTGTACACGGCAGACGGGGTTGGGGGCTGTAGCCAAGGAATAGCATTAATTTCGCTCAGCCTCGGTCTCCTCGTCTGTGAAATGGGGATGATAATCGTACCAGCCTGGTTCGATTGCTGTGAGCACTAAATAAGGTCATATACAGGAAGCGCCTTTACACGTGACAAGAGCTAAACCTTGTTTGCTGTTATTTTCAAGGGAGCTGATGCCTGATCCCAAGGCAGCGTGTTGGTGGCAGAGCTGGCCCCCCTTACCCAGAGGAACAATGTAAAGGGCACATCCTCATGGAGCTTACAACTAAATCATTAAAACAAATGATCATAAATTGGGCCAAGTACCATCAGGAAGACAGAGGACTGGACTGGACTGGAGAACAGATTGGGTTACCAGTTGGAGGCCTCCCAGAGGAGGTGACATTTAATCAGAGACCTGAAAGATGAGAGGTCTTGGGAACGGTGGGGAGAAGAGTGTTCCACACAGAGGGAGCAGCATGTGCAAAGGCCCCGAGGTGGGGGATGAGCTTGTTGAGTTTCAAGGAACAGAAAGGTAGCCAGCGTGGCTGGAGCAGAGTGAGTGAGCAGAGAGTGGCCGGACAGCGCTGGGGGCGGGGGTGGGCATGGCACCTGGGTGTCGTGCATCTCCATCCTGACTGATGCCTGGCTGTTGTCTGATTAGACTCCACCAAATCCCTCTTCCTGGCATGTGAGTCCACTTGCCCCTGGACAGGGCTTGGGTCTTTGTTCCCTTTTGCATCCCCCAGTACCTCATTCAAGGCTTAGCGCCCAGGGCCCCTCGAAGCCCCAGACCCCTGGGTGGGCGGGTGCCTTCTCCAGCCCTCTCCAGACTGTGCAGCCCTGACTTGGCCTTGACCAGAGTATGCAGTGGGCCTGGGGCCAGGCCAGGGCTGTGGGAGGCTGGTCTCCCTCTTGCTTTCATCTGCCGGTGAGATCTCTTTCATCGGATCTGTTGTTTTTAGACCATGTGCTGGGCTGTGGACAGCGAGTGAAAGTTCAGGAACACACCCTTATAAATCTGCACAGAATAAGAGAACGATCCAAGCATCGGGGTGTCCAACACCCCATGGGTCCTCCCCTCCCCCATCCCACCAAGGACTCCTTGGGGCCTACCATCATGGGAAAAGCTAAGAAAACTTAGCTTTTGGGGGAGGTGTACTTGTCACAGGAACTGGCTGAGTGACAGGCAGATTGGAACTGGAGAGGAACCGGATACATGGAACCCGGCACCAGAAGGGCAGGGTCTTGCTCAGCATTACACGGCATGTGGGACCAGAGCTAGACTAGAACCCAGGACCTGAGCACCCAGCGGGGGCTGGACGCTGTAAGGGAGATGAACTATTGCTGTGAGAAGCACCCAGCTGTGGGATGGCACACCAGGCCAGAGTCGGGGCCTCTGGACCAGCTGGGTGACCTTGGGTGACCTTGGACAAGTCTGTACCCCTCTGAGCCTCTGTTTTTCTCCTCTGTAAAGGGTTTCTGCCTATAATGTTGGGAGGCCCTGAAATCACACGACACCAGGCCAAGGGATTCTGTGAGCTACAAACTGCTGTATCTGTGCAAGCCTCTTCATCTTTGTTTTATAGTTGTTTGTTATTTTTTAACCAATCAGTGCTGCACTCCATCCTTGCAGGTACATTGTTACTGTCCAGCTTGGGTTAAAGGTAGGTGGCAGGGGTTGAAAATCAGACTAACTCAAGTGACATATTTAGCAAACAACACAGTGCTGATCCAGCGTCTGGCATCAATTTGCATGCCTCCTCTGACAGGCAGCTCACTACTGAACAAGGCTGCCATGTTTCATGGTGGAACAACTTTGATTGGTCATACAGTGTCTCTCACATTGAGCTGAAGTCTGCTCCCCATGCTGATGTCACTGGCCCCGGAATAATCCCAGTTACCCATTTCTGTGGTGATCCTTTCAGAGTCCCATGGCCCTGGGTATGCTTCCCTGCCAGCTCCAAGAGGCCAGGCTGATTCTGATTTCTGGGGTCTTTCTCTTCTCTTTTCTGAGCTTTCTACGATGACTATGTGCTGCTTTTTCTATTTTTAAAATTCATTTTAAATTATATTATTTGTGAGAACCACAATACAAAATATAAGAAGAGGAAATAAAAGTCCTCCCATTTCTCTCCCTCCAAACCCCATTCTACCCGAGGCCCAGAGGAGCATCCTTCTAAGTTTTTCTGTGCCTTTGGTTATATATATACATAAACACAGAACCACATAGAGACCACAGAGCAGGCTGCACAGGGAAGGGGTTGACCTTGCCTGCAGCATGCACTTGAATCCCACCTCTTAACCTCAGTTTGCTCATCTGTAAAATGGGGCAATTGTGGTACCTACTGTGTGTGCAAGATCATTATGAGAACTAAGTGAGTTAATGCACACGAAGTGCTTAAACCAGTGCTGAGCACATGGGAGCCATCAAAGGTGTTTATTTTTCCAATTAAAAACAAATGGGGTCATATGTGCATTTCTTTCTGCAACTTGCATTTTCATTGTGGACAGCTTTCCATGTGGGCACAGGTAGTTCCGTCTCATCTTGTTAATGGCTGCACGGTGGCATGTTTGTGACTGTACCCATGATTTGTCCATTTTTAATACCAGGAAAAGTCATTGGTGTCATTTTTTTTTCCCTTGGAAAACCTTTAGTTCTCTCCTTGGTGGCCCACAGTGGCCCGTAGGGACCGGGCTCTGACCCAGAAAGCAGCTGGGCTCAAACAGGATTTAATCCTGGTGGTGGTGGTGGTCGGGAGAGGGCGAGTGCAAAAGAGAAGTGACCCCCACAATGCTTGTGGTGTGGCTAGGATCCCTCAGAGAGTGGCAGAGCTAGTCAGGGAAGGCTTCCTGGAAGAAGCAGGATCCTAGCGGAGCCTTGAGGAGTAAGAGGGAGTTGGATAGAGCTATGTAGCAGATACAGATGGGGTTGGGGGAGGTGTACTTGTCACAGAGATGAGCCCATATGGGACAGTGAGGATTTGGGGTATCTAGAACTAAAAAGCCACACACAGGAAAAGGAAGACCTTGAATACCAGGCTGCATGTGGGCTTCCCCTGCCAGCAATAGGGAGCCACTGAAGGTTCTGGAGAGGGGGAGTCTCCACTCTGTGTGACCCTGAGTAAAGCTCTAAGCCTCTCTAAGCCTCAGTGGCCTGTGGGCCTAGAATAGATTTGGGGGACGTGGAGGGGGTTCCTTAGGGGCTAAAATTTGGGATCGGGCCCTGCTTGCTCTAATCAAGGGGACCCAGAGAAGTGGGGGCAATGTCAGAGGTCAATCCCTGCCTTCAGATCCCTGCTTCACAGAATTCAAACCGTTTCCTTTCCTTTTAACCTGCCGGCTTTCCAGAGAAATCTGATTTTGCAAACATGTTTTCTTAGCCGAGGGGAAATGAGTGCTATGCAAACAATGAAGATAGCTGTGCGTGATAAGGGCCTCCAGGCTGTTCTGGCAGCCTGGACTGAATGGAAAAGAGGGACTGGGGTCAGGTGGCCCTGGCGCCACTGGCTGCTGTAGGCATGGAGAAGGCCCAGGGCCTCAGAATGTTCGAGCGGGATGGGGCCTTGGGCATTATCCTCCCCAGAGCGGTCCAGGGAGGGCAGGGACTTGCCTAGGGCACATAGCAGGAGGGCCTGACCCTCTGGCAGTGCTGTCCCCTGTACTCAGTGGGAGGGCTGGCCAGATCCCCTTTGTCTGTAGCAGGCTGTGCTGCTTGACCCACGCTTGGACCCTGTGTCTCGCCGATGGTGGCCCTGGAAGGTCCTCTCCAGGTAGGGACTCACAGAGCGAGGAGGAATTGGGTGCTTGGGGTCAAGGAAGGGGCACTGGGGTAAAAGGTTTGTCTTCTGCCTGAGCACTGGTTTTAAGCCTTGATGGAGAAAAGGGCGAGAGAAGAAGCTACCCAATCCGTTGTCATGGAGACCACGAAAGACCAGGGCCCAGGGATGGCTGCCGCATAACACGGTGACAAATCCTGAACTAGAGTTGGCCTAAGCCCACCCCGTGGCCACCTCACTGCAAGCCCCACAGCAGCTCTGGCACCTAGAAGCTCAGGGTAGGGGGTGGGCACACCCGGTGAGGTTCTTTCGTGGAGCACCTGTAGCTGGGGCAGTAGTAAGGCCCCTACCAAGACATTAAGCCTCTGAGCAGACTTGTTACAGGACACGATGGGCAGGGCACTCCTTGGGAGGTGCAGGAAGTAAGCGGCCTTCCAGCTGGGGGTGGGGAGGGGGCCTGGTGGGGAGATGAGCTCTAAGAACCTTCTTCACCTGGGTATTGATGTCAGGGTGATCTCGTGGGTACCTGCAGGCCCGTGAGGCCTGGGTCCTTCGCTCTACATCAAGCCCAGGTGCTTGGGGTCTACTGGGCTGACCCGTCAGTTCAGAATGAACAAGTCTCTCTTGCCCTCTGGGGTGCCGGGCACCGTGCCAGGAGCTTTCACACCCGGTGGGGCTGGTATTTGCTCCACTTCCCAGATAAGGAGAGCAAAGTTCCTCAGCTGCCCTGAAAGTCCCCTCTCGAGGACATTCACACCCCACCCCACCCCCCGACCCCCCTGCACCATGTGCTTTTCCTAGGAGAAGCTGTTAACAGCGGAATTTCTGGCACTGCAACGGACTAAAAGTGGGAGACATTGCTGGGCTATTTGCACTCCTGGGGGTACCCACAGCTCCAGCCAAGCACCAGGGAAGAGAACCAACTTCCACGGCTGCCCCAGCCCCCCATCAGTGCCTCCTGGTTCCACTTTGGGAACCAGGGATGTGGGTTGCTTTCCCACATCATTTCATCTTCCTGAGGACCACTCCACTCAGAACCACGCAGCGAGGCACAGCCACATCCCTTCCACTGTCTTTGCTGGTCAGTAAGATACCAAAGTCAGCTTAGCCACTGTCTCACACACGTGACCAGCAAAAGACTCAGGTCTTGGCCTGACCTAACCTTGGACAATGAGACAGGCAAAGGGGCAGGCAGTCCCAAAGGCCCCATCCTTCGCTGGAGCCAATCTCCTTTGTGCAACCTCTCTGAGCCTCAGTTTTCCCACCTGTAAAATGGGGGTCATAGAGACAATACCTCATAGGCCTGTTGTCTCTCTCCAATGCCTAACAAGGGCACTGAGCAAACTTAGAGGCCAAGGTTCACCTGCTCCCTATCCTATACAGCAGGGCTCCCCAACCCCTGGGCTGTGGACCGGTATCGGTCCGCGGCCTGTTAGGAACTGGGCCGCTCGGCAGGAGGTGAGCAGCACGCGAGCGAGCAAAGCTTCATCTGCTGCTCCCTATGGCTCCCCATCGCTTGCATTACCCCCTGAATCATCCTCGCCCTCCCCCATCCCCCGCCCCGTCAGTGGAATAATTGTCTTCCACGAAACCAGTCCCTGGTGCCAGAAAGGTTGGGGACCGCTGCTATACAGGACTAGATTCCCTGTCTGCTTCCCATCAAGCCAGGGCCACCAGCAGCCCATGGGCGGCCATGCTGGGTCCATATCTTGGCACCTCTACTTCCCAGCCTACTCCCCAGTGACCTTAGGCAAGTTCCCAAGCCTCTCAGAGCCTCTGTTTCTTCCTGTCTAGAATGGGGACTATAGCAGCACCTCACTCATTGAGTTGTTTTGAGGATTAAGTGAAACTTAGCCCGGGGCTTAGTATTTAGTTTATACTCAGAAAACATCAGCCCTGAATGCAGCTGAGAAGCACAGTAAATATGGAGAATAGAAAGTGTTTCATCCCCAGGGAGGCCACATCCATCTCGCTTTATTAGATCATAAGTGCTTTTAACAAGGCAAACAGCAGACGGCAGGCAGCCCGCCAGCAAGGGCCAAGAACCCAAGTCTAGTCCTTCAAGCCCCTGGACATCAAAAACAACAACAGAAAAGGCCGAACATCAAAGAATGAACAACAAGTCCAAACATTTCACTGCGCTCTTATCTTAATTAAAGCAAGTCATATGCAGGGGTTTTGATGACACAAGTTGAAAAGCCAGGGTCTGGTTTTATTGGATTTTGCTGACACCCACAGAGAAGTCTGTGACTTGCCCAAGGTCACCTAGCACCCCGGGGCCGGAGTCAGGGCCCAAACCCAGGCCTCAGATGCTAGAGCCAGGGTCCCTTCCATAACCCCTGGCCCCTGGCCCCAGCCCGAGCAACCAGGATCCAGGGTTGGAGTGTCAGGGGAGAGGCATTAGTTCATTCATTCATCAATATATTTACTAATTTTAAATGAAGATCTATCTTCCAGGCACTGTTCTCTGCTCTGGGTTTACAGCAATGAGCAAGATACTGTGGTGGGGGAGGAGAAGGGAAACAGATGTCAACAAATAATAACAAATACCTATTTCATTGCAACTGTGGTAAATACTATTCCCTATGCCCCTTCTCTGAGCTCTGGGATTCCTTAGTCAAAAGAACATAATAGAAGTGTTACTGTAACACTTTCCGAACCCACACCAACTTCCTGTCTCTTGGAACCCAGCCACCATGGTATGAGGAAATCCAAGCTTCTCCATGGAGAGGTCCACACAGGGAGAAACGGACTCCCAGTCGTGTAAGTGTTCCATCTTGGAAAGGGATCCCCCAGACCCAGTCAACCAGCCCCAGCTGACACCGTGTGGAGCAGAGACCAGCTGTCCGAGCTGAGCCCTGCCCAAATTGCAAATTCACAAGCAAAACAAAAGATTGCTGTTGCCTTTCAAGCCATTAAGTTTCAGGGTGGTTTGTTATGTGGCAACAGGCAATTAGAACGGTTCGTTTCACTTTCCTGGGGGTAGGGTAGGTTCAATGGTGACCTCATTTTATAGATGAAGAAACTGAGGCTCAGAAGGGTAAACTGGCTTGCTCGACATCACACAGGCAATGAGTGGCAAAGCCAGATTCAGTGACTTCAAATCCTGTATTTTTCCATCCTACCCCATTACTGTCGGCTCAGCAGCCTGGGCACCAGGAGCATCTGCATTAACGCCTTCCTGACTCAAAAGCAGCAAACTCCAAAGGTGGGCTTTCAGGCTTGGTACAAAATGAGTGAGGAGACCATTTTTGAGCAAGGAAGCTTCCAGCATTCTTAGAGCCCTTCTAACCGTGCCATGTAGATGGGTGTCTGCTAGTTGTTTAGTAAGGAGACTCCATGGTGGTGTTTGAGACGAGCGAAGAGAGGCTCATTTCCCTGTTCTGGGCCTTTCTTTCCCCATCTGCTGAAAGGGAATGAGAAAACCATCCCTGTTCTGCTCAAGCTGCGGCCAGAGATGAGCTTACAGATAACATACACCGTCTTCCCCAGAGGCCCCTTGTCAGATGCGAGAATTCCATTTGGAAAGAAATGAATAATAGCTAAGACTCCCACGATGAGAATTTTAATGCAAGGAAGTCCCTGGTAGGCAGGCAGGGAGAGGGCAAAACCTATCCCTGGAGGCTTTGTAAGTAAAGCCCCCTTCCAAAATGTGTTGCTACTGAGGCGGGAAGCAGCCTAGAAAGCTACAGGCTGGAAGGCAGGAGCCCTGGGTTCTGATCCCAGCATTGCCCCTGATGTGCTGTGTGACCTTGGCCAAGTCACTGTCCCTCTCTGGATCCTCATACATACAGTAAGAAGATGAGCCAGCTGATTTGGAAGATCCTGATGGTGGCCAACAAATAGGCAGGGATGACCAAACCCAAAAAATCTGTAAGAAACTTCCCCAGCCCCCAACCCCAGAAGCTCACTGAGTTTAGCAGCTGGTGAAGAACAAATCCCTTGGGCTGTTTCTGGAAGCAATGATGTAGGTGAGCTCCACTAGGCAAATCCTACCTCCCCTCCTCCTCCTCCTTCTCCTCCATTGTCATAGTTATTATTTATTTGACTTTTAGATGGGCCACCCAGAGTTCTTTTTAAAGATAAAAATATCATAACTCAAAGCTTCCACCAGCAACCCAATCCCATCTGCATGATGGAGGGTTGCACTCAATAGATTTGTTCCCTCTAGCTCTGACCCTTTCAAGGTCTTATAAGATGAGAGAGCGCACTTTAAATATCAGACTGAAGATAATGATGCCAATATTGATGCTGATGAAGGCGGCCATCCCATACCAGCACTCACTCTGTGCCAGGCACTGTGCCCACTCTCTATGTACCATCTCGTTAATGTCTCACAATGGGCCTATAGAGTAGTCAACTGTCATTCTTGCTTTTATACAGATGAAGAAACTGAGGCCTGGAGAAGGAGAGTAATTGTCCACGTTTGCAGAGTTAGTAGTCGGGATCCAGACCTAGGCAGTCTGCCTCCAGAGCCTCACTCCTGCATAATTAGGCTCTTTTGCTTCCTGGCAACAGCCAGAATCGATACAACCACTACTGCTACCATTACTGCTTCCTTTACTGAGCACTTGTTACGTGCTTATTATTATGCGTGAGGCCAGGGCGTTACACCTTGTTCTCCAAAATCCATGCTGCAGAACCAATTAACCCAAAACTTGGTGGCTTAAAACAATGGCAGTTATTTCTTTTGTTTATGACCCTGCAATTTGGGTAGGGCTCAGTGGGGACAGCTCATCTCTGTCTGGGCTGGGATGCCTGCAACATCTGGGGCAGGAAGGGCTGGGGGCTGGCTTGGCGTCCCCCTCTGTCTTCGTGGAGGCTCAGGGCCTCCCTGCGTGGTCTCTTCAGCTCAGCTCCACTCAGGGTGGTCAAATTCCTTACAGGGCGATGGGGGTTCAATGAGACAAAAGCGAAGCAGCAAGGCTCCTTCTGACCCAACTGGGAAAACTGGCAGCGTCACTCCTGCCACATTCTGTTGGCTACGAGCAAGCACTGAGGCCAGTCCAGATTCCGGGGGAGAAGAACTGAGCCCCACATCTCAGTGGGAGGAGGGTCGGAGGATTTATGGCCATCTTTAATCCACCACGCTTATGCTCTTGAGTAAGGACCTGTACAACCTATGAGATTCATTAATTCACTCACATTTATGGAGCGTGGACATGCAGACACTCTTGCAGGCCCTGGGAGAGAGCAGTGTACGGAGATGTTATTATACCCACTTTACAGATGAGGCAATGGAGAGTTAAAAAGGTTTAAGTGCCAGTGAAAGGGCCCAGCACTTTCCCTGTAGACTCTTGCTGATTCTCGACAAGAGCACGAGGTAG